>NC_068937.1:49627726-49905781 GCF_016801865.2 Culex pipiens pallens | reverse complement strand
TTTGATTGAGGTAACCGATGTGTAACTTCAATCGGTTACTAGACTAAAAACTAAAAACTAAAAACTAAAAACTAAAAACTAAAAACTAAAAACTAAAAACTAAAAACTAAAAACTAAAAACTAAAAACTAAAAACTAAAAACTAAAAACACTTAACACTTAACACTTAACACTTAACACTTAACACTTAACACTTAAAACTTAACACTTAACACTTAACACTTAACACTTAACACTTAACACTTAACACTTAACACTTAACACTTAACACTTTGTTTGGTTGCAGAGCAAAATTGACTCGCCACCCTGCCGTGTAGCATAAATTCTCTTGCTATAATTTGCGTACATACACGGCAGGGCGGTGGTAGTGGTAGTCTTGATCGTCGCGATCACGCGCACTACTGCACCGTTTTTCTCCATTCTGCTTCACACTGCCTGGGCCAAATTACCAGTTGAATAAAATCGTCGTCGCGGTCGGATCGCGTTGCTTTTCCTTGAGAGGAATTTTGTTTACGTTTTGGACTTAGCGAATAAAGTCTCGATCGGAAGGAATAAAATTGTAGTTTCCTAAGAAGAGGAGTTGTTTCTGTGTACCTGTAAAGAAGAAAATACTTACCTGTATTACTTACCCGTTGACTGCTGCTGAAGTGGTTTGAATCCGCCTTTTCTCTTTCGCCTGCTGTGGGAAGAAAGTTACTGCTGCCGCTGCTGCCGGAACTGAAACCTGTTGAAATACTCACCTGGAACCTACAAAAGAAAGAAGGAAGAAAAGCGGGACGGGAACGGGACGGACAGGATTTGGAAGGAGTTTGGAACGGGAAGGGACGAAACACACAGAGGACGACACAACGCACAAACACACAACACACGACGAAAACACAACGTAGAAATTAGACGTCCAACGAACAGAGGATTAAACTCAGGTGAGCGCGGTTCGAGGTAGGCCAATTCACGGGTCCGAACATTGGTGCCGTGACCAGGATCAATGTTCGGCCCGATCGTCCAGTCCCCTACGTTGTGCATTACTGCGGGGACGTCCGGAACAAGAAACGACACGAATATTACGACGGCGGACTAAGACACCACTGGGAGGACGGTACAATAAAATAAAACACGGCGACTTTCTTGGTCCCGAAGAGACGACCAGTCTCAACGGGTGTCAAAACGCAACAGAACGTATATTTCACAAATATTACAAACAACATTCAAAACAATAACAACTCAAGCAGACGTCAGTTGCCACCACTGACGTCTCTTTCGTACTCACCCCCCCGTGCGACGGGGGGTAATAAATGATCGCCGATAATAGGGTCCACGACCCAACATACCGGTCCCCTAAAATGGCACATTTTACCCTCTACTTCTTCGCACGACTTCTTGCTGTTGCTGCTCCGGTCCCCATGATGTCCTCTGCTTCGCTACCGCCATCTTCCTTTTGCGCGACAGGCATCCTTCGATGGTTTCCACCTTCAGCAGCGATGAATGGGCAGCCACTGTGTGTCCGGAAGCTGCCGGCCTTGTCTCCGGTCAATTCATCCCTGGGTCCGATTTGACCGTACGCGGGAAAGGCTCTGTGGCCCCAGACTTGACTCGCGAGCACAAGCCTTGAACGCCGGATTACCTCAGGTCCGACACCGGGAACCAGCAGCCAGTGACCTTTCGCCAGCAACACTCCAGTCCCCGTCAGGTCCTACCCAACTTCCGCGACCAAGTTCCACTCCTTACATCATAGCTGCTGCAGAGGCGCTGGAACCATCTTGCGCTACCATCGACAGCAAACAAAACAGCAAATGTTCCGGCGCAGCCCCCGCATCCTGGTCACGGCACCAATGTTCGGCCCGATCGTCCAGTCCCCTACGTTGTGCATTACTGCGGGGACGTCCGGAACAAGAAACGACACGAATATTACGACGGCGGACGAAGACACCACTGGGAGGACGGTACAATAAAATAAAACACGGCGACTTTCTTGGTCCCGAAGAGACGACCAGTCTCAACGGGTGTCAAAACGCAACAGAACGTATATTTCACAAATATTACAAACAACATTCAAAACAATAACTACTCAAGCAGACGTCAGTTGCCACCACTGACGTCTCTTTCGTACTCACCCCCCCGTGCGACGGGGGGTAATAAATGATCGCCGATAATAGGGTCCACGACCCAACACTTAACACTTAACACTTAACACTTAACACTTAACACTTAACACTTAACACTTAACACTTAACACTTAACACTTAACACTTAACACTTAACACTTAACACTTAACACTTAACACTTAACACTTAACACTTAACACTTAACACTTAACACTTAACACTTAACACTTAACACTTAACACTTTACACTTAACACTTTACACTTTACACTTAACACTTAACACTTAACACTTAACACTTAACACTTAACACTTTACACTTAACACTTTACACTTTACACTTAACACTTTACACTTTACACTTTACACTTTACACTTTACACTTAACACTTTACACTTTACACTTAACACTTAACACTTAACACTTAACACTTAACACTTAACACTTAACACTTTACACTTTACACTTTACACTTAACACTTAACACTTAACACTTAACACTTAACACTTAACACTTAACACTTAACACTTAACACTTTACACTTTACACTTTACACTTTACACTTTACACTTTACACTTTACACTTTACACTTAACACTTAACACTTTACACTTTACACTTAACACTTAACACTTAACACTTAACACTTAACACTTAACACTTAACACTTAACACTTTACACTTTACACTTTACACTTTACACTTTACACTTTACACTTTACACTTTACACTTTACACTTTACACTTTACACTTTACACTTTACACTTTACACTTTACACTTTACACTTTACACTTTACACTTTACACTTTACACTTTACACTTTACACTTTACACTTTACACTTTACACTTTACACTTAACACCAAGCTTCCCATGCGCCAGTGCCAACGCACACCGCGGGTTTGGTTTTCTAGCTTCGGTACGTGCCTGAACCCATTTTTGTATTGGTATCTTGGTACATCGTACCAGCGCACCACGACACTCTCGGCTCGCCCCATCGGTTTTGTGTCTGGCACTCACCCATGGCATGAACCCAGCGTGCCGTGGTACGCGCCGTGGTATTGAACCCGTTTTGTACCGCCAGCGCGTACCACGGCACGTACCTCGGCTCGTAACGAGTGAAGCACCTTGGCTCATATACCGGGTTCATGCCATGGGTGAGTGCCATACACAAAACCGACGCGGCGAACCGAGAGTGTCGTGGTGCGCTGGTACGACGAACCAAAATACCCTCGGTTCGTGTGAGTCGGGTACGGGTGTAAACCGAACAAAGCAGGCGCAAAGCAAACCCGAGGTGCAAGTGAACCGCGTGTACCGCACGGTGCAGGGAAGCTTGCTTAACACTTAATACTTTACACTTTACACTTAACACTTAACACTTAACACTTAACACTTAACACTTAACACTTAACACTTAACACTTAACACTTAACACTTAACACTTAACACTTTACACTTTACACTTTACACTTAACACTTTACACGTCTAACTCGTGATGATTACAAGCAAACCCTTTTTGTTAATCAAAATTTTTGTAATTGTCTGCTATACAATTTTGTAGACCATTGTTACACGGAGAAAAAACACTTAAGCGTTCATGAAAATGGGAACCACGAACAAAGTGTTCAAATTTCATAGTACGTTTTCAAAATCGTACCATGGGATTTGGGGTTCGAGGTACCCATTTTCATGAACGCTTATTCACGATTTTGGGAAATCTTTTTTCTCCGTTTACACTCTTAAAAATAACCCTGCAAAGTTCGAAAAAAAACACGAAATTTTAAAATGATTTTTTTTTCTAATCAAAAAATTACCTTTCTGGGTTAATGTAGATTCGAAAAGAACATTAAATTTTTCATAAAATAACACGTGCCAGGAATGTTTACAGTCGAATAACGACAAAAAAAAAGACAACGAAAAAAAAAAATTGATTCGATTATCCGAAATGAAATTTTTCCGAGGCCTTCGGGTAATCGAGTCTGGACTGCAATTTTAATTATTCAAGATTAATTGAGGTAATACTGCACCGTAAATCATGTAATATTACCCCGTCAAATAATTTCAAACTTTTTAAATTAACACAAGTTTTTACTGTTTTGCGTATAGTCCAGAATGTAATTCTGTTTCTCAATATATTTTTTGCAGTATTTTTTTTCTGTCTGGTTTTAGGTTGTTGCGATCATTATTATGTTTTAAAACAAAATTTCTTTACATGACATCCCTACCCGTGAGTTCTTCTCCCAGAGAGTTAAATCCCAATTCTCTCTCATCATCTTCGATTCTCTCTGAGTTCCCCTCAATAGTTTCCCGTTGCTCGTGTCTCTCGTGTTCTACTCTTGTTGGCATCTCGCAAACCGGTCCTCGGACTCGGGGATGCCCTCCGTGCTTGATTATTTATATCGTTTTCATAATCCACCGTCGTTCTCTCTGTGTGTGCCGCGTCGCATATGATTGTGTGCTTGGTGCAGGGATGCCAGGTTGCCAGATAAATCTGGCATTGCCAGTTTTTTTGAGTGGCAATTTGTAAAATTTTAATTTTTATTTCTTCCAGACATTGTTGAAATGAAGTATGATGTTTATTTTGTGAAGCTATAATGCATAAACAGTGAAAATACACCATTTTTGAACACTATTTCGCTCATTACTTTGAGAAAAGTGGCTTGCCAGGTTTTTGCCAGTTTTTTTGCCAGATTATTTTCTGTTCAGACCTGGTAACCCTGGCTTGGTGGTGGAATTTGGGTGCTCTTCTGGTGCTTCTGGCTTGTTGCTTCTCTTGTTTTGTTTATTGAAGTAGTATTCGCACTTTCGGAGGTTTTACTGGAATTATAAAGATTTGTTTTTTTGTTGTTGTTTTTTGATGTGTATTTTTCATAACTTCAAATTTTATTACTGATTGATCCGCCGTAACTCTGCTGACACTCTTCTTTTATCATGTGTGCTTTACCTCCTCAGTTTGAACAGCTTGACGTGTGTGTTCCTGTCGGAAGGTTCTTCTTCTCGATGCCGAGTTCAAGACATTCTAGACACATCGCCCCGCGCACGTCGTCTGTACACAAAAGAGTTCTTTGTGGAGTCACAGCTTTTGACTGGTGCTGCTGGAATTAGAATCAAACGGTGCTGATGATGGCGTGATGTCGTGCGTCACTTTTACTTTCGGGGTTCTTCATAACTGAATAACGGTTGGCAATAAAAATAAGCGCGGGTAATTTTGACCCCGGAACGTGGAGTTGCGATGCAATGATGGAACAGATGTTTCGGGGTAGGATGGGATTGTCCCAATTTGGGAAGTTGAGGTGAGGTAAAGTCATCTTGAGAGAGTTTGTGAGACAAATTTGGCTTGTAATTTGGTAATTTTTGCTTAAATCCGAGCAACCAAAATCTCCTTCAGAATTTGAAATTCAAACCCCCCAAATTCCACCTTGCTAAACGTTGCTCACCTAAAAGTCTAAGATTCGTGGCGGCGCATCATGTTCCATCCCAGCAAAGCCAGCGCTAATAGAATTAGCTTCGCCACAACCGTGAAAAGTATAGTATTCATTTGGTTTTCAACGCTTTGCCGCTGAAAACAATCGTATTCAAAAGCGCACTCGCATATTGACAAATCCCTTCAGTTCGGAAAACCAGAGCCAGTATCAATTTCAAAACTGGTGTAGGCATTAGAGCAGCGTTACAGTTCCCTGAAAAGGGAGAATCGTGGTGCGACGGAACACAAAGTGCTGCACCATCGCCGGAACATCCCAGCAAACCCATTCCGAAAATTCCCTGCAGGACGCAAAACAAAAAAAAAAACGGGGGGAAACCTTTCAAAGTGAGACACAAGCCGCAACCGATTCCCGCCGACCGAGAGTTTATCGAATCATCCTGTTTTATTTTCATTCGGTTTTTCCCGAGAACCGAGAAAAGCGAGTGTGACGGCCATTAAGAACACACACGGCGGGGAAAGCCGGGCAAGATAGCAGCAGCAGCTCCACTCCAAAAAGGGAACTTTTGAAAAGAGGCCAGCACTAGTACTTTCGCGTCGTTCAAACAGGAGAAATCCATCAGGATGTCCGTCATCGAGGCTCCGGTGAAGGATTGCTTTTTTGGGTTAGGACAGTGGGACATTGTTACAAATGAAGACAAGTATAAAATCTGAAACATAAATTATATGATAAAATCACGTAAGGGTGGCAACTATTGAGCTAATGCAAATAATGAACAACAGATTTTTTCATGGAGATTTGATTCCAAAAAGTGATAATTGTGATAAAATGAACATTAATAATAATAATTTAGTATCAAATCAAATTATAAAAAAATTATAAAAATATTTCTAATTAACCATTAAATAGTTAATATGTAAATAAAAACAATGAATTTAATCGACGAGTTCTTTTAGATTCCAAATTTTATTTCGTCTATAACATTGAGAAAAAAGTTCGTTTCATCTTTCTTAAAATGCATGCAAGAATAAAGTAATTCACTACGTTTGCGCAAATCGACTTTGACTTTCTTTGTATATTTTTGAAATGAATGAAAGTTTGTCCATTCCCTTTGTTCGAAGAGGCTATCTTGCATCATTATTTTTTTCATACCTACATGTCTCCAAACAATTTGGCGGGTATGCTATACAAAATGGGCATGTGACTCGATTATCAGAAGTCCTCACACAAATTTCACTTCGGACAATCGAATCACGGTTTTTTTTCTTTGTGTTTTTTTGGGTCGTTGATCTCAAAAATTCTTTAAAATGATTTGGAAGTTTCTAATCCAAGATGGCGGCTAAATTGGTGGTGATTAAATCTTGAAAACATGCATGTGGTAATTTAACAGACTTTCAACAACTAAAATTAGACTTAATTTAATTTTTGTACAGTTATGATTTTTGGAAAATTTCAAAATATTGTCATATACAAATATATGACAATATTATACAAATACATATTTCAACCCTCTACAACCCAACCCCACCTCTAGAATGGGCTTCGATCTAAAAAATCGCCAAAAATCAATTTTTGATTAATAAAATGCATTGGAAAGAAGACATCTTAAAATTGTTGAAAAATTTAGGGTTGGAAGTTTGACTTGTTTTATGTGACTTTGCCAATGTTTTTAAACATGTCATTTTTAGGAGTCAAATTTGGCTGTGTTTTTACTAACATTTCCTATATTTTAAGGAAAAAGAAGTATGCAGTAATTTTTTTATTGTCCCAGACTATGCCTCTATACATTTTTTTTTACAATTTAAATGATAGTGATGTCATTCTAGAGAAGAAAATATAAAAAAAAAAACAAGCAAAAAGTTTAAAAAGTGACTGTAAAAACATGAAAAAAATAGAAACTCAAAATGTAATGAAGGGAGGGGGTAGAATAGGCCAAAAACCATCAAAAACAAATATTAACTAAACAAGATAAATGCAAATTGAAATACTAAAAAAACATAAAACAAAAGATGTATAGTTTTTCGTAGAACAAAAGTTGCTTTTTCGTGAAGATTTAAATTTTTCCCTTGTACCTCCTCAACAAGGGAAAAATTTAAATCTTCACAAAAAAAAGGGCAGCAGAGGGTTAAATTAATTTTTATATTATATTTGTAACCGGAGTGATTTCCTCTACATTTTTTTCGAAAAGCTGAGAAAATGTCTTAGATTTTTAAAAAAAAAACTTTGTTGATTGGACTGCTGGTTGCTGAGATGCATGGTTCGTTTTTCAATGTTAAAAAATTCATGTTTTTTAATCTGTGAAATTTTGTAGGCTTTTTGAAAATATTTTTTGCAGGGCTGCTTTTCATTAATTTTTTTAAATCCATGTTTTGGTAACTTTTTTCTCTCATCCTAAATGTAGCGCAAATAATGCTTTCTGTCCCCCTTGAAAAAATAAGTATTTTCGGAAAAACTAAAAAAAAAGAAAATTTGTTTTCCTTCTTTTTCTTTTATAAAAATATAATAATTGAAATTACAGCCAAGGTTCCAACATTTGGATCAGGATGGGTGGATGGATGGAAAATGTTTAGGTATGTATTTAATGTTTGAAATTTATGGATATATTTCAAAGAACTACGACGTCTTTATGATTTAAAAAAAAATCGTGTTTTGTTTGGAAAATCAGGACAAAAATCGTTTTTTAAAGCTAATTGAAATGCGTAACCGAAAAGAACTTTACATTTTTACTTATTTAATGTACCGGTTTCAAGTAGCTTCTTTAGGTATAAATGTTAGATTTTTTTAGGCTTAAAAAAATCTTGAAAGGACCTCTGAAATTCTCGAAATGCTGAGAAAATTTCCTATAATTTTCTTTCTACAACTAAGGCAACTACAAAATCGGGCAATTGGTTTCCGAGTTTCGAATCGATATATTAATTTCTGTAAAAAAGTAAATCTTTCCCAGTTCCTGAGGAGAACACCCATGAAGAGTATCGGGGCCGGCATTTACAAAGCGGATTCAGTGGCAATTTCATTCTCAACTTAATGTTAACATGTTTAGGTTAATGTTAACATTCCATAGGTCGCCTCCCTAAGGTGTCGTGATAAGGTCCAGTTTGTGACGATACACTACCTTCCCTGTACTAAGCAATCGAATCTAGAAGAGAAAAGATCACCAGTTGTGTTGGTCCGAGCCGGGATTTGAACCCCAATCTACCGCTTACTAGGCGGAAGCGTTACCACTAGGCTACGTGGCTCGGTCTTTATTTCTGTAAGTTTCACCTAATAAACCTGTAATTTTCAACTGAGGATATCTCGGAAACTATTGATGCGATTTTCAATGTTAAAAATATAAACTTTTGCGAAAATTCGTTATCTTTTCAAAAAAAATATTTAAAATATTTTATAATTTGGTTTAAAATAAAGAAAATTATCTTTTTCTAGCCATTTTCAAAAGTTCAGCTTGATTTGAATTTAAAATTTTTGATTTTTTTATTGAGAGGATCAGAAAAATAGTGAAAATTGGCAAACCGGATTAAATCAAAAACCTATTCTTTAACTGCCAAACATACGAGAATTTTCTCTATAAAATATGAAATAAAATAAAATCCATCGAGAAAACTTGACATTCAACTCCAATTGTGACCACAATCATCTCATTATCCAGCACGGTGCATTCAGAGCGTACCGTACAGTCCTTCAACTCTTGCGGTGTTTGACTTTTCATTCTTTTGCTTGCTGGTGGTGGACACGACAAACCGTTCACTAATCACACACCGCCCTAGAATGGATAAGCCAGAAAATTCGGACGTGCCATGCCTTCCCGGAAGCCATTTCCCGTCATTTCATACGGGAAAGGGAAGGATACATCCTGATTCGTTATCAAACTGCGCCCGGCCAGTGGGGTTTCTAAAATTTCGGCAGGGGGTAAAAGTTTTGGTTGATCCAATTAAATTTAATCAAGTTGACTGCGCGTGTGTTATCTGCTTTGCCTCAAACTTTTAATTAAAGCAATTTCAGTTGAAAACGCTCTCAGGATGCATCCCTGAACAAATCGAGAGAGAAAAAAAAAACGCACACCCTCTTCCCAAAATAACTCGCAATCGCGCGCTTTTGATCTTTCGAAACCGGCCATCAAGCGGCGGACGCGCGTGTCATCAGGACAGCGAAAATGTCCCGTTTTCTAGCGCGCCGCCGTGAAAAGAAGGATCTCCCGCATCGCGTGTGTGTGATAAAAATGCACCCAATTGCATCAATCAAGCGGCGATGGCACCACGCACATAAATGCATTGAAAACTGTCGGAGCGATTTTTTCCTCCGAATCGTTCCGCTTTTTTTTCGAGCTGATGGTTTATCATTGAAATTCCCTTTTTTTATTCTCTTTCGGAAAATTTTCACCGAACGTGTTTGATAACCACAAAAACGAACCGACAACTTTGGAGTGGAGTGGAGTCCGACCCTTCGGGATGCAGCAGCAGCTGACGGGCAAAATATGGATCAGGACTCTCTGGTCTTTTTTTTATCGCAGTGTCCCTTCGGCTGTGATGAAGTTTTCCAGAGCGGAATTAATTCATACTATCGAAAAGCGGAAAGATTAGAAATCGATTTCGGTTTTGTGGTTTATGCGTTGAAAACGGACTCGGAGGAATAAAAAAACCCTATTTTGATTGAGCCTTTTGGTAGCTGGAAGTGCGTTTGAAGCATGAGAGAATTGGAAATAGTTTTTTTTTCAACAGACATTGTTTTATTACACTGAATTCTAGGATACATAACAAATATTAAACAGTTATGAATAATAAATATACGTTTATTTAGAGGAAGTGGAGATGCTCATCTCCAAGTACCTACAAAATGATTCCTGACGGGGGACTCAAACATACTATCTAACCAAACGTTTGATAGTAAGTGTGAGCGCTATGTAAATAGGGTGTCAAACTAAAAAAAAGGGGTCACTTTTTCGTTTGGCAACAATTGGTGTCAAACCATTGCGGTTTCAGTATAGTTGACGAAATATGAAATACACTTAAAAACTAAAGCAGAACTAAAAGAATCACCTCGTCTTTTTAGTATTTTCGGTAATAATGTCTGCTAAAACGTCCTATCAAATTAAAACATCGCTGAAAATGTTAACTTTTCGCAACGACAATATTCCTAGTCATACTGGTCATGTCTGTAACATTACAAAATTGCATTGCATTTAGAGCACAAGATTCGTAAGGGTGATTGCCTCTCACCTCATTGAGCCTTGGATCAATCCAAGTTGATCCCGGTTTGCATTTTTTGGGAAGAGAAATGTTTAATCACGCCTGAGGATCAAGTTAAGTCGATAGGTCATTTTAAGTACCCCGTTGGTTTGTCAAACGAACGGGGTCACTTTTTAGTTTGACACCCCTTTTACACGGAGTTCACACACACACTATCAAACGTTTGTTTTGATAGTGTGCGTAAGCGCCGTGTAAAAAGTGACAGTTCGACCAACGGGGTACAAACCAAAAAAGTGTCAAACGAAAAAGTGATCAACCACCGGGGGTTCAGTGTATAGGAGTCATGTACCTGAAGTTGCAAACATAAATAGGTTCAGACCAACCCTGCTTCGGTGGAGTCGCTGTCGCTGCAGGGTTGGACTCATAACTCAAAAGTAGTCAGTTCTAATCCCTAGGTTAATGGGTCTAAGGTTGACAAAAGTTGTTTGGGTGGTTCCTTCATCCACATTTTGGTTTTTTTAGGGCCGAGAAAAAACTTGCAACAGTGACTTATTGAGCCATACTTCAAAAAGAAAAATACAAGGGTTCTACAACGTTTAGGATATGACAATTTTCGGTTGAGCCAAATTAAGGATATTCTCATATGTTTGGCAGGTTAAGGATTCCATCCAATATGCTGTTTGTCATTATTGTAGAGCAATTCTCAGAGATTTCGTTCATTCGACTTTTTTTACTTTTTTTATCCGGCTGAAATTTTTTTGGTGCCTTCAGTATGCCCAAAGAAGCCATTTTGCATCATTAGTTTGTCCATATAATTTTCCATACAAATTTGGCAGCTGTCCATACAAACATGATATACGAAAATTCACAAAATCTGTATCTTTTGAAGGAAATTTTTGATCGATTTGGTGTCTTCCGCAAAGTTGTAGGTATAGATAAGGACTACACTGAAAAAAATATACACGGTAAAAATTTTTTTATCACTTTTTGTCACTAAAACTGCAAAAAAAAAACACTATTTTTAATTTTTTTATTTTCTGATATGTTTTAGGGAACATCAAATGCCAACTTTTCAGAAATTTCCAGAACGGGCAAAAAATCTTTGATCGAGTTATGATATTTAGAATCAATACTGACTAAAAAAAGAAATATTGGTCGCAAAAAATTTTCAACTTCATTTTTCGATGTAAAATCGAATTTGCAATCAAAAAGTACTTCCGTGAAAATTTCATAAAGTGCACCGTTTTCAAGTTATAGCCATTTTTAGGTAACTTTTTTGGAAATAGTCGCAGTTAATATTTTTTTGAAATCAGTGCCCATGTTTGTCCACTTTAAACACAATTTTTGAAAAGTTGAGAAAATTATCTGTATTTAGCTTTTTTGAACTTTGTTGATACGATCCTTAGTTGCTGAGATGTTGCCATGCGAAGATTTGAAAACAGGAAAATCAATGTTGAAATATAAAACATTCGTGAAATTTTACGATCTATTCGAAAGCAATATTTTCAAAATATTTAAATCGAGACTAACATTTCAAAAGGGCGTAGTATTGAATGTTTGTCCCATTTAATATGTTAGTCTTGATTGAAAAAGTTTGAAAATATTTAAAAAGATCGGAATATTTCACGAATGTTTCATATTTTAACATTTTTAATCGGACCATTAGTTGCTGAGATATCGACATAAGAAAAAGGTGGGCTGCTTGGGTGAGACTTAGAAAACATCAATTTTCCTGTATTTAAATTTTTGCATGGCTATATCTCCGCAACTAAGGGTCGTATCAACAAAGTTCAAAAAGAAAAATATAGAGATATTTCTGAGCTTTTCAAAAATATTTTTTTTTTCAAAAGTGGGCATAACATATGCACTAATTCAAAAAAAAAATCGGATAACTGCGATTATTTTCAAAAAAGTTACCTGAAATGGATATAACATGAAAACGGTGCACTTTATGAAAATTTTACGAAGTACTTTTTGATTGCAAATTCGATTTTACATCGAAAAATGAAGTTGAAAAATGTTAGCAACCAATATTTTGATTTTTTTTAATCAGTTTTGACTCAAAAACTAATAACTCGATCAATGAAGTTGGCATTTGATGTCCCTTAAACATATCAGTTAATTACACAGTCCAACAAGATTTTGTCTCTGATACGAGTATATGTGTTCCTAGTAGAATTTTGCCTGCTGAATCCGAATCCGGGTCCAGAATTGCTCCAAATGGTCCCAATGGCATAATTATAGCCATTTTAAAATTATATTTTCAGTTGGTACTCATTCAAGTTTTTCCAACTTGCATGCAAGTCAAATTATAATTTTAAAATGGCTATAAATGTGGGTAGAAATAATCAAATTTTAAAAACCAGGGGTGTTTCAGAAAGGGGAGAACATGAACTTTAAGATACATGTATTGGTTTATTTGTTTATTCAATAGTTCTATTGTAAAATAGTCGACAAAGTAGCTAATTTTGGCCTAAACTAACATTTTAAACTGGTGTATCTCAAAATTGGGACCATTTGGAGCAATTCTGGACCCGGATTCGGATTCAGCAGGCAAAATTCTACTAGGAACACATATTCTCGTCTCAGAGACAAGAAACATTTGATTTTTTGTTGAACTGTGAATTATTAAATAAATAGTTCGAGCTCCATACAATGTTTTCTTTTTTTGCAATTCCGAAAAACACCCTTTGATCAGAATTATATATAAATTGATATATAAATCAAAAAATGTTAAAAAGTATAACTTGTCCTAACAAGTGTTGAAAAGTTCAATTTTTCAGCATCCATTTCAGTGCTGAAAAGTAGAACTTTTCAGTATTTGTTTTGTAAAGGGTTACTATTCGAATCTGTGATTTTTGGTATAGAGGAGTAGGCTGTTTCGTCGTTCAAGAATGACAGGAAAAGGAAGTATTTTCACGACGGAAGTGCAAAAAAATACCTTGTTTTATTTTTCTAGTGTAGTCCTTATCCATACCTACAACTTAGCCGAAGACACCAAATCGATCAAAAAATTCCTGCAACAGGAACAGATTTTTGAATTTTCGTTTATCATTTTTGTATCGACTGTTGCCAAATTCGCTTGGAAAATTATATGAACTAACTAATGATGCAAAATGGCTTCTTTGCGATACCGAAAGAACCAGAAAAGTTTCAGACGGATTAAAAAATACAAAAATTAAAATTGAAGAAAAAGGACCGATTTCTTAAAGAATTGCTCTGTAACAATTGGTTGCAAGACTTTTGATGTGAATTTTCTTGCTAATTTCCTACTGAGCTATTTATTAATTGATTTCAGTTGAAAACGCCTTCTAAAACCTGTAAATGAACGTCAACGAGCTGATTTGCAAACATCAAGTGCTCGAAGAAATTATATGCTGTTCCTCTATTATACTAAACAATATGCTAAAACATGTCCCACTTTAACCACAATTTAATCTAAGAACGTCACTTTTTTGCTTAATTCACCTTTTCTGGTTTCTTCACCTCCCACATGCCGCACTTGTATCATGATATCTGGAGGGAGCAAAGTGTTCCTTTAGTACTTCTGCCGCCGTCCCGTGATGCCACGGAATGTTTTAAGAAAAAATAAATTAAATTTATGAGTATTACCACGTGTGCGTGTGTTGACTCTTCTTGTTTAATCTGTTTTAGTCCACTCTTCTCCAGCTGGGGACTGTTTCTGTCTTTTTCTTTTCTTTATAAAGAAACGAAAAAAAGTCTAGAGCCCAAGGAAGGCAAAACTCAATTAAGGCCCTTTTAGTGCATCTTTGGAGTGTGGTGGCGTAGGCAGAAGTCTATTTAGTTTTTAATTGTTTTCGAGTATAAAACATGGGCGCGCCAGACGGTATTTGTTATCTTCTGACCAGAATCTCATATAGCACGTGGCCGGCGCTGCTCCTCCCAAGGGAAGCGCACCACGTGTCGCAGCGATGCGTTGGCAGATTGAGCAAGTTTTGGGATTCCTGGGAAGTCACCATTAAAGTGCGACGATTTCTGCGTGTTTCTTCGCACTGGGGTATTCCGACTGAGTGTTTGTTTATATTTTATTTAATCGATGATTTGATGCTGGGTAATTGTTGTTTATGGCTCGTCATGTCTTCTTCTTTGAATTTGTAAATCCTTATTACAGTGAATATTTGTTGAAGGAGATAATTCAATTTAACCGACTGTTGGTGCGTTAAACGGTTCTCTGGGGAAGTCCAGCTGGTGCATTTTCGTTGATTAACTTGGTGGCTTGTGTTTGCTAGTCTTATCATTATTTGTTTATTTCACTTTTGGCCTCTTGAATTGACGTGCATCAGCTACTCGGTTTGTAGGAGATACACTACATCAGTTTGTTTTTAATTCTTGGAAGATTTGATAGCAAACTTTCCGAGAAGTTGCTTTTTTGAGCAATTCTCCCAACAATGAGCAATTTCTGTACAATTTGTTTGTGCATATTTTTATTCAAATGAACCTTTTCTATGACCAACGAAGACATTTTGTATTTTTAGTTCGTCCATACATGTCTCTATACAATTTTGGCTGCTTCAGGGTTTATCAGGAAAAAAAATACACTTACTCATATAATTATTGATTTATTTTATTTGAGCAATTCTCTACGAAATCGGTTTTTATTTAATTTTAATTTTAAAGAAGCCATTTTGCATCATTAGTTTGTCCATATAATTTTTCATGCAAATCTGTATCTTTTGAAGGAATTTTTTTGGTCGATTTGGTGTCTTCGGCAAAGTTATAGGTATGGATAAGGACTACGCTGAAAAAAATGAAACACGGTAAAAAATGGCGATTATTAATTTCACTTTTTGTCATTAAAACTTGATTTGCAAAAAACACTATTTTTATTTTTTGATATGTTCAAGGGGACATCAAATGCCAATTTTCAAAAATGTTCTGGTTGTGCAGAAAATCTTTGATCGAGTTATGATTTTTGGTATTAATACTGATTTAAAAAAAATCTAAATAGGGGAAATAAACCCTTTCTAATCAAACACCTATCTTCGTCATATGGAGAGTTTCATGCTCGATTAAAGCTCCAAAAGTACTATTTAGGCTGTAAACTTACCAGCAAAAGCACCGCCTGGAGTAAGCACGCAAATGTATGCCACTTACTGGCCAAAAAGATCAAATTTAATGCACTTTTGATCATAATTTCTATTTTACGAGACCATTTCTCATCATTTTTATGGCACACCCATCCACACGCAAGATCAGAGGTTAACTGCTTAACGAAAGTCGCCATCAATATCATTTCACTTGCGCTAACGATTTCAAAGCGCTTAAGATATAAAATTGCTTCCAACTACCGGTAACATGTTCTTTTGGCCGTTACTTAGTCACTCACTTGAAAAATAATCCCGAAACATGTAAATAATGGAGCACCCGCAGTCAAGCAGTTTTTGACAGTTTGCTACATAAGAAATACATTGTAGAAAAAAGCAAAAACTACTCGAATGGAAATGCTCCATTAGCAAGCGCCATCAAAAAAACAAACGCGCTAAGTCTTTTGACGTTTCAATTTTGTTCATCCATTCTAATCGAAGGCGGAAGAAAACCGAGCGAGAAGCGAAGGCAAATAAAGAACAAAGGGTGGCCACCAACACCACCAGCAGCGCTTGTGGTGTAACCAGGAAACTTTCTCTATAAATGCTACTTTTCGTGAGTGTTTGCTCAAAATTTCATCAATTTTGGCAGCACGAAGCAGACCCAAACGAGCGTTGCAAGAAAAAAAGAACTAAGCTGAAAATACAAAAATGGGCGTGGCCCAATGCACACGACTGATTAGAATGCGTTTTTGAAATATTTTTTTAAAATGCTTGTAAAAGGAATAGCATAACTTTTAATAAAAGTGAAAATAAACAGAAATGTTCACAAAAAGTTTCTCTACTCGTTGGTGTACTTGGTTTTACTGAATTTCAAGGAACACTCTAGATTATCCAGCATCATTCAAACAAGACCGCTTATTAGGCTTAAAATGGGTTTATTTCCCCTATGGGTCGCAGACATTTTTCAACTTAATTTTTCGATGTAAAATAAAATTTGCAATCAAAAAGTACTTAAAAGAAATTTTGATAAATTGCACCGTTTTCGAGGTAAAACCATTTTAGGTAACTTTTTGAAAATAGTTGCAGTTTTTAATTTTATTTGAATTTTTTTTTTTGAAGAGCTGGGAAAATTCTCTGTATTTTTCATTTTTGAACTTTGTTGATACGACCCTTAGTTGCTGAAATAATTGCCATGCAAAGGTTAAGAACAGTAAAATTGATGTTTTCGAAGTCTTACCCAAACAATTAACCATTTTGTAATGTCAGCAACTAATGGTCCGATTTTCAATGTTTAAATATGAAACATTTGTGAAGTTTTACGATCTTTAAAAAAAAACAATATTTTCAAAATATTTAAATCAAGACTGACATTTCAAAAGGGCGTTATGTATCTTGATTTAAATTTTTTGAAAATATTGTTTTCAAAAAGATCGTCAATACACAAATATCGTCTATTTTTTTTAGGAAAACTACTCAGCAAATATGCGTTCGATAGTCAATGTCATAAAATGAAACTATCATAAAATTTTACGTTCTTTCGAAAAAATATGTTTATTTTTTTCAAATCAACCCTAACATTTGTAAATCCCCAAAAAACTTATTTTGAACCAAGATTCAAAATTTGAAAAGTTAATAATTAGAACTTAAGAACATGAAATTAGCTTTGACTTAAGAACATAAATTGATCGCAAATATGTTTTAGCAAACAAATAAAAATGAGAATGTCTCTGGAAAAGGTGAGAAACGTTAATAAAGCTTCAAATGGTCCTCTAAACACGAAAAATTACATGAAAATTAATGTTTTTGCTGACTGTCACCAGCACAGATATTCCACAGTCCCAACTCAATCTAAACCTTTTGTTTTGGACCGAACTGTCACTAACTCTTTCTTTGGAGCCCCAAAGGTACCACAACCACAACCCTGTTTTGGAAAATCAAAAAGTCAAAGCACTGACTGGGAGCAACCCCACTCCGGGACGCTGTAGCCGGTCCCGAAACGCTAGTTTGTCCCGCAAAATCCCCCGAGACCATCCCACACTGCTGGTGCCGGTTCTTGATAGTGGCAATTAGAGACAAACAAATGGTTTCTCGTCGTTTTACACGACATTTTCGGCTCGCGGGATGTTCCATGTGGGTGAGGGCAATTTTTCCGCCTGTCAGCCTGAACAAAATTAAGGGCCAACATTTCCGCAGGTTGAATTTTGGACTTCAAAGGGACGCAACCTGCAACGTGCGACGTGATCACTGGAGAGTACATTTCTCGAGAAAAGTGTCCCGCACGCCCACATCTCCGGAATTAACGAGTTTTTTTCTCATCAGATGAAAAGGGAGTTTTTGCTCCTTTTTTTAATTCCACGTGTGCGATGAAATTTAGTTCTTGTGGTTAGACTCCAGACCGCACCGAGCTCAGCGAGAGAGATAAGGGCAAATGTTGCTTCTGTAGCCGCCGCCGGCATGATTTATGCTTGGAAAATGAAATAAACTGTACTTTTTAATAGAAAAAGATAACCCCAGGTTCAAAGCTAAACCAGCCACACAGTCTGAGGGTGGTGCACAGCTCTTAAAAATTGTAAATTGTTCAAATAAACTGTACTGGAAATTATTCACAACAGTTAAATATTTTGAAATTGAGTTGTTTCTTTCAAAAAGTGTTGATAAAAAAATTTAGACAGATTTTTTTTACAGTGCAAAATCAGGGAATGGGTGCAAAGTGAGTTTGAGGTTATGTTGCAGTGGCAGAGAGAGTCGAAATAAAAGCAAACTTTCGTGGGGCACCTCAAAAATTTCCCCCGCACCTCGGATGCATTTGCCGGCATGACCAGTTGAGTGCACTTGACTCTCCGACGGTAAAACACGGAAAGGGTTCTGACGGGATGCTGCCGCTGCTGGACCACAAGCCACTTGCAAGCAAACCAAAAGGAGTGGGATGTATGTTGGGTTTGTGGGTAGGGTTACCAGGTCGTGTGTATGCATCCTGCACATTTTGTTGAGATTTTTTTTAGATTCTTCGAAACTGTGAATGGTGAATGCAGGATTAGTATAATCTTAGTTTTAAAATGTGAAGGCTAACAAAATTACTTAAGGGGATACGGGAAGGTCCGCCATATTGATTGCACGATTCGAGTTGCCAAAAGCAGTTTTGAAGAAAATGACGTAACGTAAAAGTGTTCTGTTTATTACAGACGAGAAAATGGGTGATAGCAAGAAAACTGTCGGGTAGGGTGTCCAATTTCCCCGGGTTCTGAATTTCCCGGGAAACTGGAATTTTTTTTTGAATCCCTGGATTTCCTTGGAATTTTTGAAGCAGTTATAAAATCTTTGTTTTCATTATATTTGTTATGTTTTTCTAGCTTTAATCGTAGAATTAGATCAAAAATGTTATTTGATAATAAGCTACACTTCAATCTGAACAAGGACAGCAGTCTTTAGATAGTTTAAAACAGTTTTAATAAGGTGTTCTTTGATTTGCTTTGGAATTTAAATGAAGCACAATCTTTAATATATTTCTTTTATTTATTTATATAACATGACTACAAAAGCTTAAACAATTTCATTGAAACTGTCTAAAACAACAAGAAATAAAATTATACCAGACAACGTAAAACTTTGAATAAGTGTAGAATTTTATATTTTATGTTTGAACCATATTTTAAAAATTATCTTTAAGTCACTACCATTAACTGGGGATAATCGGGACTGCAGTCTGAAATTCAGACTCTGAATAGATACAGGAGATTTTTGAGCAATAAATTTGGAAATCGGTGTACTAATTGTTTTCTTCTGTTCCTGTTGTAACCGAAATCAATCAAAACAATCAGAACATTATTCTAAAAAAATAGCTTAAACAGCTATCTTAATTCGTTACATTTGTCCTGATTTGCTCCGGATGCCGGTTTTTGATGAATAGTTATTTATTTTTTTTTAATATCATACTTTTTTCAAGTTTAAAGTTCTAAATATATGTGATTATATTACTAAGTCCATTAAAAAAAATAAAAAATGTTCGAGGCGCAAAGCATTTTGCGGATCTGTAAACTAAAATTTTAACAATTTTCCATAATAAGCCAAATTAATCCTGCTATATGCCGAACACAAATTTTAATGCTTTGAAATTCTTATCGATTACTAAGTATTCAACTGTTGATCTATTTCCACCCCCAAATCTAAATTTGTAGATCAAAATTTTGTTTGCTTTTAATTTTGGGAATTCCCGGGACAAAATATAAAAAAAATCTGGGATTCGGGAATTCCTGGGATGGAAGCACTACTGTCGGGGTCTGAAATCAATTATGTTGATCAGTAGTTTACAATCGCGAGAATGCGAACTTTCCGACTCGCGTTTTTGAAAGAAATTTTGAGAAAATCGCTTTATTTTTAAACGTTTTCTGTTTAACATACGATAAATAAGCCGTAAGCAAACAATCTGTCGAGTTTCAAAAATGATTTAGGATCTGGCCTACACGATGATGTTGAAAATAAAGTGGCCAAAATTCCTAAAAAATTGTCATTTTTGAAAAAATCTTTTTTTAACTGATTAAGTCCCATTTAAAGTTCAAATGGAAAGCGCTAGCTTCTGCTACATCCAATCAAGCTCATATTTGGAATTTAAACTCAGTATGCTCACCGGTAAAAAACCCCTGAATGCCTGCCAAAAACCCATTTTTGTTACATCCTACTGGTCATGCAAAATGGGAGCAATTCTCTGAGATTTCGGTCATTCGATTTTTTTTTTGTATTTTTTAATCCGGCTGAAACATTTTTGGTGCCTTTGGTATGCCCAAAGAAGCTATTTTGCATCATTAGTTTGTCCATATAATTTTCGATGCAAATTTGGCAGCATACATTCAGACATGATACATGAAAATTAAAAAATCGGTATCTTTTGAAGGAATTTTTTGATCGATTCGGTGTCTTCGGCAAAGTTGTAGGTATGAATAAGGACACACAGCAGTTGCCCTGACCCCTTTAAGATTTTCGTGAAACTTTGTCCTAAGGGGTAACTTTTGTCCCTGAATACGAATCCGAGGTCCGTTTTTTGATATCTCGAGACGGAGGGGCGGTACGACCCCTTCCATTTTTGAACATACGAAAAAAGAGGTGTTTTTCAATAATTTGCAGCCTGAAACGGTGATGAGATAGAAATTTGGTGTCAAAGGGACTTTTATGTAAAATTGTACGCTCGATTTGATGGCGTACTCAGAATTCCGAAAAAACGTACTTTTCATCGAAAAAAAAAAACACTAAAAAAGTTTTAAAAATTCTCCCATTTTCCGTTACTCGACTGTAAAAATTTTTGGAACATGTCATTTTACGGGTAATTTGATGTACTTTTCGAATCTACATTGACTAAGAAGGGTCATTTTTTCATTCAGAACAAAATTTTTCATTTTAAAATTTCGTGTTTTTTCTAACTTTGCAGGGTTATTTTTTAGAGTGTAACAATGTTCTACAAAGTTGTAGAGCAAACAATTACAAAAATTTTGATATATAGACATAAGAGGTTTGCTTATAAACATCACAAGTTATCGCGATTTTACGAAAAAAAGTTTTGAAAAAGTTGGTCGTCATCGATCATGGCCGTTCATCGTCACCCGCGACAGACATGGACGACGAAACAAAGAGAAACACAAAAAGTATTTTTTCAAAACTTTTTTTTTGTAAAATCGCGATAACACGTGATGTTTATAAGCAAACTCCTTATGTTTACATATCAAAAATTTTGTAATTGTCTGCGCTACAACTTTGTAGAATATTGTTACACTCTTAAAAATATCCCTGCAAAGTTAGAAAAACACGAAATTTTAAAATGAAAAATTTTGTTCTAAATGAAAAAAATACTCCAATGTAGATTAAAAAAGAACATGAGCAATTCTCGCTGAAACCGTCCCACTAGATGCACATGTTCTCAAATCTTTACGGCAATGTTCTCATTCGATTCAGCGCACCAAAAAACCATTAAAACAACCTTCGAACCAATGAAAATGTCAGCCGTTAGCCACCTGTAAATAAAAACTTGTATTGAACTATGGATTTTTTTCGAAAAAATGCCCTAATTTGGAGAAATGATATCTCCCTAAATACATTACCAAACATCAAAAAGTTATATATCGTTGGAAAGGTAATCGCGAGGGCTTTCTATCGCACTTTGAAAAACATTTCAAAAATTATTTTTTCAAGGGTAATTTTAAGGGTTTTTGAGAAACTTACTCTTAATTTTGAATTTTGACCGTGTTCGCAACCACTTATCATTACGCAACCATTTTCATTCGAAAGATTGGAAGATTTTGCATAAAATCAACTTGAGAAAAGTAGTGTAATGAAATAGTTTTCGTATAGTTGTTAACGGATGAAAGAAATTAGTAAAATTTCAGTTAAAAATAACCAAAGCTCAGACTTCAGAAATGAACCTAATTTACAGTCAAAACAAAGCAGGATTGTTTTTGAGCCGAATGTACAGTCATCTGAGGCAAATCTGGACATATAGGATGAATAGGGACAGCTATATCAACTATACTTTCACTCATCAGATCATATTTTTAAATTGATTATGTAAAAACATACATAAACAAACAAGTTACAAAATTTTATGCAATCAAGTACTCTGAAAACTTATGTCCTTACTTAGACTGTAGTCTCGATTTGCCACATTTCACTGAAGTAATATTTTATGTACAGAATTTGTTTTGGGAAGATCTGCTTTATTTGTATAACCTCAATCGTGCACAAAAAAGTGCAAATTTCAAATCAATATTTTTTGATCAAGTTAAAATTGTATGGGGCTGTTGATACCATAAAAACAAGAAAAAAACTCGATTTTCGTCCAAATTGGACTACGCCCTTTCATAAGACACAAGTCAATTTACGATAAATTTACCTTAATTTGAGATTAAAAACTGCCCCCAATTGAAAACTGAATGAAAAAATAACTAAAATTAAAACAAAAAAAAAGTTAAAAATCCCTTTACCCTACACACGGGGCAAAGCTACGCACTTATTTTTTAGGGTAATTGCCTGGTTCTCGACATAAAAGCAATTTGAGGTGAATTCTAGTACTACGTTTTGAAAGCAAGTGATAAGGGTACCATTTGGTATATACAACGAATCAAAAATATTTTATGGTAATCGGTGAAAAAATGATTGTCACTAGGTGCGTCTTCTCTATTCTATGTAAAAAATTGGGATTCATTTAAGTTTAATTTTTAATTACTCTCAATATAAAAACCAAATTAAAAATTTTCATTTGTGCAACATAAAAACATTGAAAAAAGTTTTAATTGAAAAACAGACTACACTTATTAATTCCACGTCTAATTATCATTCTAGTGAGTTCTGACCCGACATTGTACGGCGGTTTCAGAGATATCGCAGTTTGTCAATGAAGGTTTTTAAAATTGTTTGCAGAAAAGTGAAACTTTGGGGTGGTGTCAATTAAAAGGATCTAGTCCGATTTGGACGAAAATCGAGTTTTTTTTCTTGTTTTTATGGTATCAACAGCCCCATACAATTTTAACTTGATCAAAAAATATTGATTTGAAATTTGCACTTTTTTGTGCACGATTGAGGTTATACAAATAAAGCAGACCTTCCCAAAACAAATTCTGTACATAAAATATTACTTCAGTAAAATGTGGCGAATCGAGACTGCAGTCTAAGTAAGGACATTAGTTTTCAGAGTACTTAATTGCATAAAATTTAGAAATTTGTTTGTTTATGTATGTTTTTACATAATCAATTTAAAAATATGATCTGATGAGTGAAAGTATAGTTGATATAGCTGTCCCTATTCATCCTATATGTCCAGATTTGCCTCAGATGACTGTACATTCGGCTCAAATACAATCTTGCTTTGTTTTGACTGTAAATTGGGCTCATTTCTGAAGTTGGTTATTTTAAACTGAAATTTTACCAATTTCTTTCATCCGTTAATAACTATACGAAAACTATTTCATTACACTACTTTTCTCAAGTTGATTTTATGCAAAATCTTCCAATCTTTCGAATGAAAATGGTTGCGTAATGATAAGTGGTTGCGAACACGGTCAAAATTCAAAATTAAGAGTAAGTTTCTCAAAAACCCTTAAAATTACCCTTGAAAAAATAATTTTTGAAATGTTTTTCAAAATGCGATAGAAAGCCCTCGCGATTACCTTTCCAACGATATATAACTTTTTGATGTTTGGTAATGTATTTAGGGAGATATCATTTCTCCAAATTAGGGCATTTTTTCGAAAAAATCCATAGTTCAATACAAGTTTTTATTTACAGGTGGCTAACGGCTGACATTTTCATTGGTTCGAAGGTTGTTTTAATGGTTTTTTGGTGCGCGAATTGCTCACATTATATTTCCCTGATAATGAAATTTTCCAGATTTTTTTTACAGTCGAGTAACGGAAAATGGGAGAAATGGTAAAACTTTTTTAGTGTTTTTTTTAGATGAAAATCACGTTTTTTCGGAATTTGGGCGTCTAATTTTACATAAAAGTCCATTGACACCAAATTTTTACCTCATCACCGTTTCAGACTGCAAATTATTGAAAAACACATCTTTTTCGCATGTTCAAGAATTTAAGGAGTCGTACCGCCCCTTCGTCATGAGTTATCAAAAAACGGACCTCGAATTCGTGATCAGGGACAAAAGTTACCCCTTAGAAAAAAGTATCACGCCAATCGAAGAGGGGTCGGGGCAACTTTTCCCGATTTCGTGTACTGAACACGGTAGGCTTGCAGTCACATGCTAGCAGTGAACAGACATTTTGGTTTGCTTCATGTGTACGCTGGGTAGGAAACTTTTTGCAGGCCTGATCAGCGCGCTCTCGTGCTTGAAAAGTTCGGCCGGAAGTTTGTCCTTTCCCGCGGATTTCGCGTTCTTGAGCTCCTTTACGGCCCCTCTACCCTTCTAACCATCGAGAAATTGAAAGGAGATGTGAGCCGGTAACATGGAGTGAAACTTTTCCAGCTATCATGGAAAACCTTTTGACAGAAAGTTTGACTCCATGTTGCCCTTTTCATTTCTCGATAGTATGTAGCACAAAATTACTTTTAGATTGCAAATTCGATTTTACATCGAAAAATAAAGTTGAACAATTTTTGCGACCAATATTTCCATTTTTTGATAAAAATAAATATTGGTTCAAAAAATCACAACTCGGTCAAAGATTTTTTTCCCGTTCTGGAAATTTCTGAAAAGTTGGCATTTGATGTCCCCTAAAACATATCAAAAAATGAAAAAATAGTGTTTTTTTTTGCAAATCAAGTTTTAGTGACAAAAAGTGAAATTTAAAATCACCAAAAAAAAAATTTACCCTGTATCAATTTTTTTTCAGTGTAGTCCTTCTTCATACCTACAACTTTGCCGAAGACACTAAATCGATCAAAAAATTCTTTCAAATGATACAGATTTTTGAATTATCATATATCATTTTTGTATGGACAGCTCCCAATTTTGTATGGAAAATTATATGGACAAACTAATGATGCGAAATTGCTTCTTTGGGCAAACCGAAGGCACCAAATTAGTTTCAGCCGGATTAAAAATTACAAAAATTAAAATTAATAAAGAAAGATCGATTTTGTAGAAAACTACTCAGTGTTGTGATGTTCTTTGGTTTATTTGAAGGTATAAGTTTTTTTTTTTTCAGAAAACAAGCAATAACAATTACAGAAATATATTGTAGATCACCCTATTCACCACATGTGTACGAGCACTGGCAAGACCAAATATCTGTTTCCTGTTTTCCGCGCACCATAATTCTATTCTGTAGCATATTTTTTCTCCTCTGGCACGCTGCACGTGTGCAAGAACACAGTTCTACAGAGAGAGAGAGAGCAGAAGCTGCAGCACGAGCTGAGTGAGCTCTACTAGCAGCGCAACAGTCACGTGTTCCGTTCATATGCTCAATGCATGGGGCCAAGACGTGAAATCGTGGTCTTTGGCGTATAGTTGAAAAAAATGCCAAACCACATTAGAACCTCGTTGCATTGCAGCGTTCCCGTTTTATTCTGATGGGGGTCATCCATAAACTTCGTGTTCTTTTTTGTTTGGCATTTTATGGAGTCTTGTTTGAAATAGTCACGCTGTTTGTGGATGTCCCACTTAACAGTGCGCCGCTTTTACGAAAAAGCAGAAGAGTTGAAATCACGGGCAAAAGAGTTTCTCCCTCAAAATGGCATTTGGTGGGTACCTAATTTGCAGTTAAATCAATTCAGCGGAAGTTAATGGGAGGAAAGAGCATCCAATTGGAAGAGACGAATATTGGATTGCTGTCTGGAAGAATGAAACGAAATGGTTTCCAATCTCGTTGTTTTCCAAATGGACTTTTATTTTTGTGAGTTTCATTTTGATTTTAATTGACTTTGTTGCCGGGTAGACATTCCATTAAAATAATCTATAAAATTTTATGGAAACATTTATAACCAATATTTGCAGAAATAAAAACTTTTTCAAGAAATGTGTAATCATCATCTTATTCAGACTGCTTAACAGCAATCGCTTGCTATTATTTTCCTAATTAATAAAATTCATTTTCCATTTTCTTTCCAGGTAAGTCCAATGAGATGAACGATCCAGCATCCAATGAAGGTAATTTTCCCGGGACTTTTCCATCGGAATTTTCACTGATTAAAGTAGGACAAGACGGGCAAAGTTTAATCCAATTCAATTCCGAAAGTAATTTATTCCAACCTTCCGAGGACGAGACGGGGCAGCAGCAAATTCTCCATCAAACCCTTTTTGATTATGGCAATTTGCATCATTTTCTGATCTTTGAATCGATTTGCTTCTTCAAGATGAGGAATTTCACTCTATTTTCTGACGAGGAATGAAAATTCTTAGTTTTCTTTCTGCGGATCAAACTGGGATTGTTCCGGCGAAACTTTTGACCCCAGGAAGTCCGTTGCAAATATTTCCTCTGCAATTTTTAGGGGATAGTTTGGCACTTTTGGAAAGTAAGTTTTCCGTTTCAACCCCCCTGAAATCACTTGTCGTTCAACAAAATGTATGTGTGTCAAGTGTAAAACTTGTTATTCCACAAAGACCAAGTTCGAGCTGAGATTATCTCCGGCAGTGATGGACAAATTTTAAATGTTTTTTTTTTCTCAGGTTACTTAGAATTCAATATATTTTACATCACTGTCTGGTGTAAAATAGTTCAAACCAGGTAGAGAAAATTGTTTCCAACTTGTTTTCCACCCTTGATGATGGAAGGGAACTTTGTCCTTTTTCCTTGAAACCGGTCTAGATTGTAACAACAAGTTCCCATTTTTTGTCCCCCTTGCAAAACTTTTTCTCGATTGTTGGTCCACGAAGGAATCTCGTGTGTGATATCTCACTTGCAACATTGTCGTTTAAAAGTCACTCCTTTGAACCCCCCGGAATCTTAGCGTGCATGTTGTAACGACCGTTATCCCAGACAGATTTTCCCCCTTTTTATCTTAGCATGATTCACGTGCGGAAAACGAGCTTCACGAAACTCGATGCACCAGGATGGTGAGCTGGAAAATTGGAAAATTGAATACCGAGCGGGGAAGTTTGGCGCTGAAGAAATTTCTCTCTCTTTTTTCCCGTTGAATCTCAACACGTTGGTTAAATCTCTGCTTGAGCTAGTTTTAAACTTTTTTTTCGTTCTGAAGAAAAAGTGGTTTCTCACCGCCACGGATGACATAGCGCGGGAAAAGCTTTGCAAGTTTTGAGTTTAACAAAGTTTTTAGCAAGAAAGAATCGAAGAGAAGATTGCTGTTTCTATCCGTAAACTACTAGCTTAGCATTTTCAAAGATTTAAAGAAACTTTTTAAAGGTAATTTCGCTTATACAAGACGTAAAATTAATTGTTCAGAAAAAAATTTCGTGTATAAAGGAACTGCGTAGACAAATATATCATTTTCACATGACTAACATATGAGTTTGAGTGGTTTCAAAGTTGTTTAGCTAACCGAAATTTCAGTAGCTTTTACCAACTTTTTAGTTGAACTAGCCTTTTCTCTAGCCGAAAATAGGTTCACCATTCCTTTGGAACATAAAACATGCAAACTAGCTAAAGAAAACTTTATTCTTCTCCATGTTGCATCATCCTGACACGTAGATAAATGCATTCGGGCGCGTCGGTTTTTCATGTTTCGCGCACACTTTTCCTGTCAGTTTAGCAGTTTTGCAAACTTTTCTTGTGCGAAAATCTGACTCGCATCTTTAAGGTATTTCGTTTAAGGGATTTGCTTTTCATCGCGGAAAAGTTTCCTTTTTT
Source organism: Culex pipiens pallens (assembly GCF_016801865.2). Taxonomy (NCBI): domain Eukaryota; kingdom Metazoa; phylum Arthropoda; class Insecta; order Diptera; family Culicidae; genus Culex; species Culex pipiens. The sequence continues at coordinate 49,877,787 of NC_068937.1, read as the reverse complement.
GATAGAGTGGTAAAATCTGCGGTTGGTTTGATGTTTTTTGATTTTTATTTTCTTCGAAAATCGGGGTTGTAAATTACAAATACTGAATCACAGTTTTTCTCTAACTTTTTTTATAGAAAGAAGCAGCCATAATATTCGTTTGACAGTAGAGCAATTCTCTACGGAATAGGTCTTTTTTAATCCGGCTGAAACTAATTTGGTGCCTTCGGTATGCCCAAAGAAGTCATTTTGCATAATTAGTTTGTCCATATAATTTACCACACAAATTTGGCAGCTGTTTATACAAAAATGATATATGAAAATTCAAAAATCTGTATCTTTTGAAGGAATTTTTTGATCTATTTTGTGTCTTCGGCAAAGTTGTAGATATAATTAAGGACTACCTACGCTGACAAAAAATGATACACGGTAGAATTTTTTTTGGTGATTTTTAATTTCACTTTTTATCTCTAAAACTTGATTTGCAAAAAACAACACTGTTTTTATTTTTTATGATATGTTCTAGGGGACATCAAATGTCAACTTTTCAGCATTTTTTTTTGTAGGAAAACTTATGGGAAATTGGACGAGCTTTCCGTTAAAAATATTTACGAGACTGAAAAACCAAGTCTGTCATATAGAAATTGTCAAAAACCACCAAAAATCCCGTTTTTTCAACATTTTTATTTTTAAAACCGCTGTATCTTCCAAGGATTGGACATGGGACAATAGTCAATACGGAAAATTTTATGTAAAATTGTCTGGAGAATCGATTCCCACTACCGGTTTTTAAAAATTTTGACGTTTAGACCACTTTTCAAAAAAACAGTTTTTGTAAATGATTATTGTATTTTTTTAGGAGAGACATACCATCCTGCATTTTTCGTCAGTCTTTTAGTGACATTTTAGGCTATTTCCTCAAAAATTTTGAACGAAAAAAATCGTGACATCACCTTCAAATTTAAGTTTTAGACTTAAAAATCAAAAAATCTTATAGATGTGGCGTGTATTTTTGTTTCAGTGTATTTTTATCAGAAAGCCCGTCCAATTTCCTACAAGTTTGTCTTTGACCACTTTTTGATACGATGCAACGGCTTCGAGATACAGTAATTTTTAAATTGCAAAATACTAAAATATTTAAATACCTTACGCCCTTCTTAAATGTTATTCTCGAGTGCTATTGGCTCCATATACACAAAAATGACTTGTATATGCCTAGGATAACATGTCTACAAAGTTTCATTGAAATCGGAGACGGTCGGGTACAAAAGTACCAGAAAAAATCCTGATTTGAGCTGGAATTGCTCTAATACGACACTTAGTTGCAGGGATATTGCCATGCAAAGGTTTTAAAACAGGAAAATTGATGTTTTCTAATTCTTAATGTTAAAATATAAAACATTCGTGATATTTTTCGATCGTTCCGAAAACAATAACTTTTTTTAACTCAAGACTAACATTTTAAGAGGGCGTAACATTGAATGTTTCGCCCTTTTGAAATGTTAATCACTATTTTCTTTTTTGCTGTAACAAAACTTAAAAGGTTCACAAGTTTGTTAAAAAAAAATCTTGTTTTTAAGGTACTTTACAGATGGTTCAAAGGACAATTTTACATGATCATTTAAAAATATATTTTGGTCACCCCTGCTGTACTGTGTTTTGACGCTAATCATGGCGATGCAAAAAAATTATGTATTCAACTCGTTCACGCAAACGAGAAATCCGAGAGGATGGCCCTCCCAATTTGAGTTGTGCGGAACAGTGCTGAAATCGCGTGGAAATCCCTCCCAATTAAGACGGTCTCGAAAATTCACGCATACCATCACAGAAAAATTACTAATTTTATTTGCAACGCGCGCAAACACACACAAGAGGTTTCATCTCACGCGTTGGTGCTGTGTGCATGTATGCGTGCTTGCTATTTTTCGCCAATAAGGACAAATTCATCTAGCAGTGAGGTGCAAGAATCATATTGAAATTGATTATGGGATGAATTTTATTTTTTAAATAAGAAATTATTTAATTGTAAACTTATTTAATTGTTTAATTGTTTAATTGTTTAATTGTTTAATTGTTTAATTGTTTAATTGTTTAATTGTTTAATTGTTTAATTGTTTAATTGTTTAATTGTTTAATTGTTTAATTGTTTAATTGTTTAATTGTTTAATTGTTTAATTGTTTAATTGTTTAATTGTTTAATTGTTTAATTGTTTAATTGTTTAATTGTTTAATTGTTTAATTGTTTAATTGTTTAATTGTTTAATTGTTTAATTGTTTAATTGTTTAATTGTTTAATTGTTTAATTGTTTAATTGTTTAATTGTTTAATTGTTTAATTGTTTAATTGTTTAATTGTTTAATTGTTTAATTGTTTAATTGTTTAATTGTTTAATTGTTTAATTGTTTAATTGTTTAATTGTTTAATTGTTTAATTGTTTAATTGTTTAATTGTTTAATTGTTTAATTGTTTAATTGTTTAATTGTTTAATTGTTTAATTGTTTAATTGTTTAATTGTTTAATTGTTTAATTGTTTAATTGTTTAATTGTTTAATTGTTTAATTGTTTAATTGTTTAATTGTTTAATTGTTTAATTGTTTAATTGTTTAATTGTTTAATTGTTTAATTGTTTAATTGTTTAATTGTTTAATTGTTTAATTGTTTAATTGTTTAATTGTTTAATTGTTTAATTGTTTAATTGTTTAATTGTTTAATTGTTTAATTGTTTAATTGTTTAATTGTTTAATTGTTTAATTGTTTAATTGTTTAATTGTTTAATTGTTTAATTGTTTAATTGTTTAATTGTTTAATTGTTTAATTGTTTAATTGTTTAATTGTTTAGCGTCAAACAGTCAAAATGTCAAAATGTCAAAATGTCAAAATGTCAAAATGTCAAAATGTCAAAATGTCAAAATGTCAAAATGTCAAAATGTCAAAATGTCAAAATGTCAAAATGTCAAAATGTCAAAATGTCAAAATGTCAAAATGTCAAAATGTCAAAATGTCAAAATGTCAAAATGTCAAAATGTCAAAATGTCAAAATGTCAAAATGTCAAAATGTCAAAATGTCAAAATGTCAAAATGTCAAAATGTCAAAATGTCAAAATGTCAAAATGTCAAAATGTCAAAATGTCAAAATGTCAAAATGTCAAAATGTCAAAATGTCAAAATGTCAAAATGTCAAAATGTCAAAATGTCAAAATGTCAAAATGTCAAAATGTCAAAATGTCAAAATGTTAAAATGTCAAAATGTCAAAATGTCAAAATGTCAAAATGTCAAAATGTCAAAATGTCAAAATATCAAAATGTCAAAATGTCAAATTGTGAAAATGTGAAAATGTCAAAATGTTAAAATGTTAAAATGTTAAAATGTCAAAATGTCAAAATGTCAAAATGTCAAAATGTCAAAATGTCAAAATGTCAAAATGTCAAAATGTCAAAATGTCAAAATGTCAAAATGTCAAAATGTCAAAACGTCAAAATGTCAAAATGTTAAAATGTTAAAATGTCAAAATGTCAAAATGTCAAAATGTCAAAATGTCAAAATGTCAAAATGTCAAAATGTCAAAATATCAAAATGTCAAAATGTCAAAATGACAATTTGACAATTTGACAATTTGACAATTTGACAATTTGACAATTTGACAATTTGACAATTTGACAATTTGACAATTTGAAAATTTGACAATTTGACAATTTGACAATTTGACAATTTGACAATTTGACAATTTGACAATTTGACAATTTGACAATTTGACAATTTGACAATTTGACAATTTGACAATTTGACAATTTGACAATTTGACAATTTGACAATTTGACAATTTGACAATTTGACAATTTGACAATTTGACAATTTGACAATTTGACAATTTGACAATTTGAAAATTTGACAATTTGACAATTTGACAATTTGACAATTTGACAATTTGACAATTTGACAATTTGACAATTTGACAATTTGACAATTTGACAATTTGACAATTTGACAATTTGACAATTTGACAATTTGACAATTTGACAATTTGACAATTTGACAATTTGACAATTTGACAATTTGACAATTTGACAATTTGACAATTTGACAATTTGACAATTTGACAATTTGACAATTTGACAATTTGACAATTTGACAATTTGACAATTTGACAATTTGACAATTTGACAATTTGACAATTTGACAATTTGACAATTTGACAATTTGACAATTAGACAATTTGACAATTTGACAATTTGACAATTTGACAATTTGACAATTTGACAATTTGACAATTTGACAATTTGACAATTTGACAATTTGACAATTTGACAATTTGACAATTTGACAATTTGACAATTTGACAATTTGACAATTTGACAATTTGACAATTTGACAATTTGACAATTTGACAATTTGACAATTTGACAATTTGACAATTTGACAATTTGACAATTTGACAATTTGACAATTTGACAATTTGACAATTTGACAATTTGACAATTTGACAATTTGACAATTTGACAATTTGACAATTTGACAATTTGACAATTTGACAATTTGACAATTTGACAATTTGACAATTTGACAATTTGACAATTTGACAATTTGACAATTTGACAATTTGACAATTTGACAATTTGACATTTTGACATTTTGACATTTTGACATTTTGACATTTTGACATTTTGACAATTTGACAATTTGACAATTTGACAATTTGACAATTTGACAATTTGACAATTTGACAATTTGACAATTTGACAATTTGACAATTTGACAATTTGACAATTTGACAATTTGACAATTTGACAATTTGACAATTTGACAATTTGACAATTTGACAATTTGACAATTTGACAATTTGACAATTTGACAATTTGACAATTTGACAATTTTACAATTTGACAATTTTACAATTTGACAATTTTACAATTTGACAATTTTACAATTTGACAATTTTACAATTTGACAATTTTACAATTTGACAATTTTACAATTTGACAATTTTACAATTTGACAATTTTACAATTTGACAATTTTACAATTTTACAATTTGACAATTTTACAATTTTACAATTTTACAAGTTTACAATTTTACAATTTTACAATTTTACAATTTTACAATTTTACAATTTTACAATTTTACAATTTTACAATTTTACAATTTTACAATTTTACAATTTTACAATTTTACAATCTTACAATTTTACAATTTTACAATTTTACAAATTTACAATTTAACAATTTAACAATTTAACAATTTTACAATTTTACAATTTTACAATTTTACAATTTTACAATTTTACAATTTTACAATTTTACAATTTTACAATTTTACAATTTTACAATTTTACAATTTTACAATTTTACAATTTTACAATTTTACAATTTTACAATTTTACAATTTTACAATTTTACAATTTTACAATTTTACAATTTTACAATTTTACAATTTTACAATTTTACAATTTTACAATTTTACAATTTTACAATTTTACAATTTTACAATTTTACAATTTTACAATTTTACAATTTTACAATTTTACAATTTTACAATTTTACAATTTTACAATTTTACAATTTTACAATTTTAAAATTTTACAATTTTACAATTTTACAATTTTACAATTTTACAAGTTTACAATTTTACAATTTTACAATTTTACAATTTTACAATTTTACAATTTTACAATTTTACAATTTTACAATTTTACAATTTTACAATTTTACAATTTTACAATTTTACAATTTTACAATTTTACAATTTTACAATTTTACAATTTTACAATTTTACAATTTTACAATTTTACAATTTTACAATTTTACAATTTTACAATTTTACAATTTTACAATTTTACAATTTTACAATTTTACAATTTTACAATTTTACAATTTTACAATTTTACAATTTTACAATTTTACAATTTTACAATTTTACAATTTTACAATTTTACAATTTTACAATTTTACAATTTTACAATTTTACAATTTTACAATTTTACAATTTTACAATTTTACAATTTTACAATTTTACAATTTTACAATTTTACAATTTTAAAATTTTACAATTTTACAATTTTACAATTTTACAATTTTACAATTTTACAAGTTTACAATTTTACAATTTTACAATTTTACAATTTTACAATTTTACAATTTTACAATTTTACAATTTTACAATTTTACAATTTTACATTTTTACAATTTTACAATTTTACAATTTTACAATTTTACAATTTTACAATTTTACAATTTTACAATTTTACAATTTTACAATTTTACAATTTTACAATTTTACAATTTTACAATTTTACAATTTTACAATTTTACAATTTTACAATTTTACAATTTTAAAATTTTACAATTTTACAATTTTACAATTTTACAATTTTACAATTTTACAATTTTACAATTTTACAATTTTACAATTTTACAATTTTACAATTTTACAATTTTACAATTTTACAATTTTACAATTTTACAATTTTACAATTTTACAATTTTACAATTTTACAATTTTACAATTTTACAATTTTACAATTTTACAATTTTACAATTTTACAATTTTACAATTTTACAATTTTACAATTTTACAATTTTACAATTTTACAATTTTACAATTTTACAATTTTACAATTTTACAATTTTACAATTTTACAATTTTACAATTTTACAATTTTACAATTTTACAATTTTACAATTTTACAATTTTACAATTTTACAATTTTACAATTTTACAATTTTACAATTTTACAATTTTACAATTTTACAATTTTACAATTTTACAATTTTACAATTTTACAATTTTACAATTTTACAATTTTTCAATTTTACAATTTTACAATTTTACAATTTTTAATTTTACAATTTTACAATTTTACAATTTGCTAGATTTTTAGAAAATTTAAATTTAGAAAAATTTAATACTTTTCCGATACTATTCTTACTGCTGCATAAGAACAGTAACTTTGCTGCAGACCTTGGGCTGTGCCGACCTTGATTAGAGAGCCTGTATGGAGAGGCGAAATGTCACTCTCAGGGTTCCAATCGAACTGTCAAATCGGGGTTCCAATCGAGCAACAAGATCATGAAAGAACAAGGTCGGAATCAATTTAAAATAACTTTGGCAAAAAAACGAAACTTATAACAATCACCAGTATTATAAACTGTTGTTGATAATAATCTGGTAGTTTTTGTTTTGTTTGTACTTGTTCGGTACAAGAAAAGTGCCAGCACCAGAGAAAAACTTCAAGTCTTTTAACCTTAAATTTGAATGACTTTGGGTGTTTGTAATCTCTCCCAGAACATTTCATTTCCCTATGTAGGTCCCTAACCTTGATGTGTTGTGACAGTTCGCTTGTGATTTTTCTACTTGAAACGCGTTTTTTTCGCTGCGATCATGTTTCCGTCGCAATTTTAACGGAATCGGTCATAAAAATCAAATAGATTGCTTGCAGGGCCATACAGTGCAAGTAGGTGAGTATAACCCAGAAAAAATATATTGTTTAAAAAGATTAGCGTGAGGTTAAACCAACTTTGAATTTCCAGCCACCCGATAAGTTCGAGGATTCGTTGTGGCGTCCAAGGCCAAGCAGTCCCCCGGCTAGTTGGAGGAATCGAGGCACTGTGCAAGGTCAAGTTACTTCGAGCTGTTTCCATGATGAGGACAATCCGTGGCCATGAACACGGGAAGTGGATTCCGGTGACAACGGAAAGTGCACGATGGAGGTGTGGCATTCTAGATTAGCCGTGTGATGGCTAAATTAGTGTTAAGTTTAGGTAAACACGATTTAGCGTGTGAGCGCTTGAGAGAGCCAGTCAATGTACGAAGATGGTTGGATAAAGCGGTGCATTGCAAACCGCAACATTGTGTTTTACTTTTAAGCTTCAGGATATCACATTGGCGATCCTGCCATGATGATTTTCTCTTGTTTTGTGGAGAAAGGTAGTGAATTGATCTGTAATATTGTGTTTTTGTGAAAAAGGAAAAGATAATTGTAGATTTTGCACGCGTGGAGTTTGTTTTGTTTTTATTTGCTTGACGGAGCTCTTGGGTTAACCCAGTGCGTGAGTAGAGTCCAACAAGAACCCGACATTGAAGAGGCATCGTCGGTCGAATTCCATTTGGTGAATGAAAATGAGTGGTTGCGGAGGAGGAAGGCGTTTTTAATGGGTTGGAGCCGTGTCGAACTGTGTTTGGTAGTAAGTGAAGGAAGGTTTATTAGTCGGCGCTTGAGGAGGTGAACGAGTAAATTAAACAACTGTGAGTAGAGTGACTAAATCTAAGAAGTAGAAAGGGGTTTTCTGTGATTGAGCTGGGAGTCGTTTTATTGTGGTTCAGTATTGTACGGTCAGTTCCTTACTAGACTCGGTCGTTGGAAACGGCCGTCGGCTCAACGACTGTCGAAGTAGGCGGCGGGCCAGATCGGAAAAAAGTGAAAGCATCTCCCTCCTCACTTCGCGTCACCATCCAACTGCAGCAGTGTTGAGAAACAAACGAAGCACGCGGTCGCATGTTGGCGGCATTCAGCCAACCCTAGGGGTGTTCATGTTTTAAAAAAAGTATAAATTTTCAGGAAAAATTGAATATTTTCAGCTGAATTAAAAATTTGCAAAAACAATCGAACAATTATTACTGATATTGGAGAAGTGATTTAAGATCAAAATTCAAATCCATAATTTATCTGTGAATGAACATTTTTCACACCAAAAGGGAATCCCTAGGCCTATCCACTACCGTTTCCAATTACCATAAGAAAATCCGGCTATCAGCTAAATCCACAATGTTATGAGCAATAATGATAAAATAATTGTTGTGAAGTTAAAACATTATTTACTGAGCAGGATGAACAATTCAAAAAAATGTCATGTAAACGTAATATGTAATTTATTGTTGTATTGGATACGGCAACCTGGTAGAGTGCATTTCAGATCAAGGAAAGTCTGAGTCAAGGACTATAAGACTATACGAAAAAACATGGAATTTGAACAATCTAGTTGTGTGTTAGTATTTATGAATTTGATGCCAATTTTGATAGTAAATGATACAATAGAGAATCAAATGGTAAATTTATGATATCAGGATTTTTAGCAGGCTTGGCAGAAGTCAATTAAGCATTTTGGTGACGAAGCAGTATTAAAAGTTAAAGTATGGACCCTGATCAATTTCTACACATTTTATAAATGAGAGATGGAGGGAGTGTGAGTGTTGAAAAAAAAACATGTGGCGATTTAGCTGACGTGTTTTGGAAAAAAAATATAGAACAAGATTTTAAATTAGAAATAGAGATGCTTCGATTCGGCAAGCAGCTGATAGGTACGATTCATTGAAAGTTAGTATGAAGAGAAAAGTCAGTAAAATTTAACAAAAGGAACCTAAAAAGAGATTGTTTTTTTTTACTGCCAATGTTAATTAATAAATATGAAGGGTCACAATAATATTTGCGTCAAGTTGTTTGATTTCGGGTTTATTTAAAAATAGTTTGTAATTTTTCTATCTTCGAATAAATGATGAAAGTATTCCAGCTGTTCTGGTCAAGTAATGTAAAGAACCGATTTGGATGTGTTACGATGGAATTCGATTAGATTCGATGGGAGAACTATAAGAACAATAAATGGTCTGGAGGTGCAGTTCGGTTGTTTATTTAGGGAGGTTTCACACGAAAGTATAGACAAAGAATGGGAAAAAATCAAGAGAGTTTGAATGCAGTTGGATTGTATACACGATCATTCGTTTAAGTTTTGCCTATGTGAGTTTCAGGTAGTTGAGTCAAGTTGGACCCATTTCCAACTATAACCAAAGTGTTTTTGAAATTTAAGAATGGATGTCTTCGTCGAAAAAAGAAATGCAATAGGTTTCAGAAAGTTGAGTCGGGTTTAGCCCAAGACCAGCAGACAAAGAGTTGAAATAGAAAGTGGATTCAGCCCATAACCTGCTAAAAAAAAAAGAAGAGTTGCTGACAGTTGAGCCGGGTTCAGCCCTAGACCAACTTAAACTATCATGTGTTTGGAAAGAGTGGGTTTAGCCCATGGCCAGCGAAAGCCAAAAGTGTTGAGTCGGGTTTAGCCCAAGACCAACTTCAAGCTGAAGTGTGTTTGGAAGAGGGAGTCGGGTTTAGCCCGGGACCTTCTTAAAAAAAAGAAAGGTTGCTGACAGTTGAGTCGGGTTTAGCCCATGACCAACTTAAACTAACGTGTTTGGATAAAGATGGTGGGTTCAGCCCATGGCCAGCGAAAGCCGAAAGTGTTGAGTCGGGTTTAGCCCAAGACCAACTTCAAACTAAAGTGTGTCTGAAAAGAGGAGTCGGGTTAAGCCCATGACCTTCTTAAAGAAAAAAAAAGAAGAGTTGCTGACAGTTGAGCCGGGTTCAGCCCTAGACCAACTTAAACTATCATGTGTTTGGAAAAGATGGTGGATTTAGCCCATGGCAAGCGGAAGCCAAAAGAATTGAGATGGCTTTAGTCAAAGGTTAACAGATGTAGAAAGTGTTATGGAAAAATGAGTCTGGTTAAACTTAAGACCAAATATTTTAATCTGGAGTGATTCTTCAAGTTAGCCATTACAGTTTAAGTTAATGATAAATCAGGACACTGATTTGGTTGAAGTCAAGATAAACAAATAGAATCACCCTAAGGTACCTGTATTACAACGTATTGACAATGGCATCCTAAAATTAAGCTTTGATAGAGTTATCTACGTGCGCATGCATTCTATACGTATTATATTCTGTATTCTGTTTGTATACGGAAAAAGTGAGGTTAAATTTTAGATAAAATAGTTAAATAGTTGAGTTATCGTTAAAACAAATGTCTTGTCATTTTTTTTTTGCGTTAAAGTAAAAAAGTGTTAATAAATGGGTTTAAGCGTGTTTTCACCGTTGTACATAAACATTTACATTGAGCTTTAGGACCCTATTAACAGTACCATTGAAACGTAAGGCAAAATAAATGGCTCACATGATAGGGAGATGGTTACACGTGCTTTCAACATTTTCTATATGTAAGATGGTTACACGTGCTTTCAACAATTTCGGAAAAAGGCGAGACGTGGTACCCGAGTTTGGCTCTATTGTGAATTGGTTGTGGATTAATAATGGCGAAAGAAGTTTTGCAGCAAAGCTAAAAGACCCTATGATTTTTTTTGATTTTTTTTTCACAATCAACAATTTTATATAACTTATGCCGGATTCGGATGAGAAAAATTACAGTTTGATGTACAACTTTCCAATATTTGTTTGATTTTTCTATGAGAAAACTGTAAATTTAGAATAAGATAATAATTTGGACTATTTGGCTTTAAAGTCTGTCCAAAATCAATAAAAAAAATGTTGAATATACGTTAACACATCTGTTATCAACTATGTACCTAACTGTTTATTTCATTGATATATACGAAGAAAATAATTTTTTTTTCGTGTTCCAAAACATTTTTTTTTTTAAAGAAAAAGTTCACAAATTTTTGCGTGCCCGAAAATTGATTGAAATTGATGTTCATTATTTCAAAACCTCGTCTTTTGCAACCAGCTTCATTAAGATTGATGCAGGGAATCATGAGAAATAATCGATTTTGTTTCTTTAATCCGGCAGAAAGGCATACGATTTTAGGCAAGTAACCTCATTTTGGCGCCACCTACACTGAAACGCAGTCGCGCTGCAAAACCTCAATAAAGAAGAGTTTTGTTATTGGTCGGGTAGAAGCAGGAGATAGTGGAAGATAAATAGCAATTTGTCCCGAGATTTGTCCTGTCTCGGTAGAGTCGCTGTTAAGCAGTTTGACTAACAATCCAAAGGTAGTCAGTTTGAACTCCGATGGATGGCAGAATAGATATAAAAAGAGGATTGCAATTGCCTCAACAATCAAACCTTCGGACATTTGGTTTTGAGTAGGAATCACGCAATAGAGAACGCCAAGTTAATGCTGATGAGCTGATGAAATTTGTATAATGTAGGAATTCAGACATCATTTTACTTGTACCTGGATTAAAATGTCAATTTGAAAATACAAACGACAGTTCCTAGTTTCCACAAGGAAAACACCCTTGAAGAGTATGGGTACTGGCATTTGCAACGCGGATTCAATTCAATTTTTACTCAACTAATGTTGACATACGATAAGCCGCCTTCCCAAAGGTGTCTTGATAAGGTTTAGGTCGTGATGATGCGCTACCTTCCAGTCGACTTCAGATGATGATTAGAATTATACATAGGATAGTTATTATTTGTAAGGGATGTTAAAGATAGCACTAGAAAAAAGTTATTAAAATGCTATGTTCATTTAATTCTATGGTAAATGTATAATTTGAAGGAATATAAACTAAAATGTTTGTGGGTAAGGCTGATCAATGTTAACAAAAGGAATTAGGAAAAACAGGCAAACTAGGATAAGGGATTTGCATTTCCGAAGATTATAAGAAAATTATGAAATATGTTTTGTACCTTATGGTATAAGTTGCTGAATTTGATTAAGACCACGGTTCGGTTAATATTATGTATTTGTTGTGGGTGGTTTTTCTCTGTTTTTTTTTCTCGTTTGTCTTTTTTTTTTCTTTTCAGCGGTAGCAGAGGAAGAGGGAAGAACAGGAGGAGCAACCTTTTGGAATTCAACAGACTAATGATTACTTCCGGAGGGACCGAACGCTGTGTTCTCATTTCTACGATACAATTCAGCGAAGACTTAGATTTAAGAGTTAAAATACAAGTGATAGTTTTTAAGTTATCATTCATTCATAAATTATCGAAGGGGAGGATGTGGCATTCTAGATTAGCCGTGTGATGGCTAAATTAGTGTTAAGTTTAGGTAAACACGATTTAGCGTGTGAGCGCTTGAGAGAGCCAGTCAATGTACGAAGATGGTTGGATAAAGCGGTGCATTGCAAACCGCAACATTGTGTTTTACTTTTAAGCTTCAGGATATCACAGGAGGGATCCGCACCCGGCTGGAGGCTGACAAGGCAGCTTCCGCTGGCACCGTGCCAGCCGAAGAAAAGATGTGCACAGGTTTTTATGTTGAAATATTGTGAATAAAGCTTTGTTCTGTGAACATTTCTTGTTTATTTTTGATGTATTTTTTGCGAAGAGCAAGAGAAGCCATTTTATTGTCGATGTTACCAATACAAAGAAACCCACCGCTTAAGTCACTAATACACTAACAAGGGTCACCGAACCAAAATATTACCAACACATGTTTAATTGTACGAAAGTGTGCGTGATTTCGCTTCGATTTGAGCTTGCGGAGCTCCCTCTCAAAAATCTTGAGGGATTTCTCACCTGTCCGTGAATGGAAGTATTTCACACTCGATTCGGGAGGGTTTCCTCGCGATTTTGAGCCGAGCTTGGTTAGTGCTAAACTGGAATTTTTGTAATACTCGTCGTAAGTATTCAATTCGGTAAACCTCTTTGGATAAGTATATGACTGGTGCTGAATTAAAATTAAAATTTTTAATCTTTTTTGTACAACATATTATACATAAATAGCTTTTCTGGATTTTGCCGATCAAGTCCTCAATTTTCTATCGACAAAAACCTTAGAAATTATTTGTTTTAAATACCTGGGGAAAAAGTAAGTTTGAACTATGAGAACAAAAATACGAAAGTTCATACTTTTTTGGCAGGTTGCTCAAACGAAACCATAGCAACGTTTTTATTTAGGTATTTAAAAACGTGGGTTTTATAGAAAATCTAGATGTGTGGGTATTAGGGTGGTCCAAATCCGGGCTTTTTTGGGGCTACCCCCTGACCGAGCCACGTAGCCCAGTGGTAACGCTTCCGCCTCGTAAGCGGTAGATCGGGGTTCAAATACCGGCTCGGATCTACACAACTGGTGATTTTTTCCCTTCTGGAATCCATTGCTTAGTAAAGGGAAGGTAGTGTATCGTCACAAACTGGACCTTATCACGACACCTTAGGGAGGTGACCTATGGAATGCTAACATTAACCTTAACATGTTAACATTAAGTTGAGAATGAAACTGCCACTGAATCCGCTTTGTAAATGCCGGCCCCGATACTCTTCAAGCGTGATCCCCCCAGAAACTGAGAAAGAAGAAAAAAAAACCCCTGAAATCAAAGATTGACCCATCACTAGGCTGAATTCCAAATTTGAGCTAATTTTGACCACGGAACCCCTCCGGTCAGGGGGTAGCCCAGGGTAGCCCCAAAAAGCCCGGACTTGTGAAATTCCAATGAAAAATCTATTCTATCGATACAAAGACCACCAAAACGGTGTTATACCCACTCCAAAATGTTTATTTAGTAATTCTATGGTAATATATTGGCATTTAGTTGAAATGAAAAGTTTGCAAAATTTAGTTTAGATAAGTTTTATATAGAATTTCCAGAGTTATATAAACATTCATACTAAGTAGTTAGTAAACTTTATATTCAATCCAAATTATTTTTTTTAATCAGTCAAGCATGCCTATTTGGAGTTGAGAGACTGGATTTATGCATAGTTGTCAACAAATAACTTTTTTTGTGTTAATTTTTCAAAAGGTGTACAAACTTTTTATGTAGCTTTTTTGATTTTTGTAATAGTATTTGTTATATAATTTTTTATAGAAATAATCTTTTCATGAGCTTTTGAAAGCAAAATTTTCGGCATGAGTTTCTGAACAAAACGTAGTACTAGGTTTCTGTCAAACTTTAAATTGTGTACGTGTTTCATCACAAAATGTGCATAGTGCCCAAGGGGTGTAATAGTAGTTTATGCAACAAGTTGCAAAAAGAGGATTTTTTCAGCACGAGTCGTACATTTATCCAACGAGGTTCACCGAGTTGGATAAATACGACGAGTGCTGAAAAAATCAAGTTTTGCAACGAGTTCCATACAACATTTTTTGCAATTCCGAAAAACACCCATTGAGTGAAATTTTAAGTCAAATTTTCATGTATTTGTCAATAAATCGTTTAAATCAAAACAATGTTGAAAAGTGTTACTTTTCGAAACAAGTGCTGAAAAGTTCAACTTTTCAGCACCCATTTCAGTGCTGAAAAGTATAACTTTTCAGCATTTATTTTGAAAAGTGTTGCTATTCGTTTCTGTTATTTTTGGTACAGAAAAGTAGGCTATTTCGTCGTTCAAGAATGACAGGAAAAGTGAGTAGTTTCACGACGGAATTGCAAAAATACTTTTTTTTTACATACTATAGCTCTTGTATCGAAAAGAAAAAGATATTCTTCAATATTGTTTTGATTTGAAAAATTCCGTGCAAAGGCTGTTTTTCAAAATTGCTAACAATGTTGTAACTACGTGAACCTCGTTGGAAGAATATGCGACTCGTGCTGAAAAAAACTTCTTTTTGCAACTTGTTGCATAAAATATTATTTTTCACAGAGGGAAGAGAATGAATTTTAAATTTTGCTACATCAAGTACGAAATTCAGCTAATGAGTACAAATTGAGATTTTAAGTAAACAAAAGTCCAATCATCAGCGTAGAATAATCATCATAAAAAGAAAACCATTGGACGTTCATAAAGAGAAAAAATCGGAAGGGAGCATGGCTCTCCTCTCTCGCGATTTTTTTGCCTGATTTGCCTCCCTCCTGTTTTGCGGGTGAAGAAAGTTCGCTAGCGAAAATGATTTTTTTTGCGATTATTCCATCCCTGCCAGTTATGCCAGGGGCAGTAACTAGTGAAATATCTTAGAATTTACAACCCAAATAGTTTTCTATAAATTTTTCAAATTCAAAAAAGGTTTAAAATGTCTTACTAATATTTATAACACATTGTAACTATTTCCATCTGAATTCAACTTTCAATTAATCTCCAGTGAGATTTAATCCTTATGCTTATTGGTATAGCTCCAAATATTTTTTTAAAAGAATCATTCTATTCTTCTTTCACAATTTAATTCATGAAAACAAATTTATTTCCATTTGAAAACAAACTTTTTGAAGCTTCAAAGATTAGATTAGATTAGATTAGAAAACAAAGTATTCGAAGCTTCACCTTTGCTGTCTTGTTCTAACAGAAGCTGCCATTAAAACCACTTTAGCCAATTTCATTCTGAAAATTCTTCAAAGTGCAGATTCTTCCTTTGTGATGTGCATTGTCCTCTTTTCTCCCTCCCAGTTCCAAAAAGTAGTTTCCCATAATGGCAGCAATGAGAGCAAGCAAAGAGTTGAAATTTTTCCCACAAGCTTTTCTTCGTCCTGATTTTTCCCTCACCCATCAGCCCAAGTGCAAATAATCCACTAAAAGCTCTTTGAGCTTTACTTCTTCAGTTGCTCCAACTCCCCCGTAAAAGCCACTCTCGTTCGAGTTTTCCCAACACACGATGATGATGATTATGATGAAGGGTTGTGGTGGGTGGATGGGTGGAAACCCCGGCAAGATATATTTCTCCTTTCACTTGCTGTGTAGTGGCGAGATTTTCACGTGAGCCTTCCCCCCTGTACCGCCCGCACCCCGCGTGTTGTTTCTATAAAAGCAAAGTTATGAATCTCAAAACTTTTGAAACCGCAATTCTTTCGCAAAAGTGTATAGTAACACCATTCAGTGTCTGGCGAGCGAAACGAAAAAAATAAGCGAAACTGTACCGAGAGTCAAGGATTTTCCACCTTTTTCAACGCGAGAGAAAAATCATCATAAAAGGGTAAGAATCGCTGCTGATGGGAAATGTTTTTTCAAGAAGGAGAAATTTGCGGAAAAGGGAGATGAAAATGGCACGGATTATACTTTTATTTATGGATCAAACTTTTGTTTGTGGTTTGTGCGGTGGGAAAAAAGGAAGGAAATTCTAGCGAGCTTGAGGTGGCTTACGACCGTATTATCCGAACTTTTTTGTTGGGGGGCACCTAGTCAAGAGCTAGTGTAAGCTACTGAGCCTTTAATCTTACGTTTTAGCACTTTTGAAAGTTGTTGTTTTGGCAGGAGCTTGGAATATAAATAATATATCCGCGCCCTAGGCAGATCTTTTGCTTTTCACTTTTGGAATTTTTGAAAAACATTGAACGGAACAAGGAATAATTAAAATCAAATTATAGTGCAATAAAATAAATCATTCTACTGCAGTATGTGTGTGGTCCATGGACAAAGATCCTGAATTCAATGTTCTTTCTTAGCCTCATCAGAATAAGGTAGCACGAACACCAGATTCCTCAGTCAAGTACCAATTAGGCACTCCAGGTACCAGGAACCTCCCGCTTCGGTATTGTGCACCATCTAATAAGCCGCACAACTAGATCCGGTAGTTCTTCCTAGACTGCATCTTCAACGCCGTCGCCGACGTTCTGAACAATAACTTAATAATCCTCGCCGGCAATTACGACACATCCCTGTAATTACAGCAGGTAGGATGTTCTGCACTCGCAGCAGGATGATGATGCCTTCGAAAGGACCTTCTTTCTTTGTAGGGGTTCGACAAGCGGCCCGAGAGAGGGAGAGGTGTGTTCTAGACTCTCAGCATGGCGGCGCTATTCTTAACCTGACTAGGCCTAATTTGTAGCTCGGAGGATGCTTTAGATTTGAGTTCCGTCACGCATGGGAAGTGTTGCCAGCTGAACTTAATATTTTATGAGTTTTTTCAGCTTTTTTGAAATCCAACAAAAAGCACTGTTTGTTTTAATTAAAAACGCGAGCTGATAGAACAATACGGTTCAGAAGCCGTACAGCAAACGTATCTTCTTACCTATTCAGGAGTTGGCCGCAATCCTTGGCGGGAATCCTTTCTTTACTTCTTTTCAACGCCAGCGGAAGTCTTTTGTTTTCCCGATGAATTCTTCATTCCACGGCATTCATCACGGTGGTTTTGTTATTCTTTCTTTGGTTCCCGATTCTCCACAAAACAGCTCAATTCAAAAGGTGTGTGTGAGGTATCCATTCCTTTCGAGTGATCCTGCTGACGTTTCTAAGAAGGAATTCGTCATGCATTGAAATAAAATGTAGATTGGTATCTTTTTCTTCTTCCTGCTGATTCCACATAACCAAAATGCATAAAATTTTCTCGCTTTTGACTGAACGAGTTTGATCCGGATTTGAAATTTGTTAATTTTGATCTGGTTGTTAAAAACTTAGGCAATCAAACAATTTTGTAAAAACTGATTTGCGGATATTATTAACCGTGACAGTTCCGTTTCGGATATCGTAAATTAACACCTTGACTTTCGAACTCTCGCGGATATTGATAACTTTGTATTGACTTTTATTGCTAGCATTTTTGCAACCATTCACCAAAGAAGCCATTTTGTGTAATTACCCTTAGAAGTCTGTATACAAATTTGGCAGCTGTCCACATAAAACTAATGAGTACACAGCAAAAAATCCGATGGTAAAATCGCATGCAAAAGCATGCACATCACCTTCGTCAAAATAAACACTTAATATTACACAAGGCATGTACAATTTTTGTAAACACAAAAAAAAAGTTGCAACCGACGGGATTCAAACCCAGCACCATCAGTAAGGGCTGGCGCCTTAGCCCGCTCGGCCATCAGACCGATGAAAAATGGAAAGGATAAATGCATATCTGAGCTTGACATTTCGGTCAAGTAGGTTTCCCATACTGATGGGCTACATATTTCAGGGTGTAATATTACACAGAATTTCATTAGAAAATGCAAAATTTATTTTACACCCAAGCCTTTTACACGCAGCTGGATTACTACTTTATTTGCTGTGTAATTATTGGGTAATTCTCCAAAAACTCACACAGCAGTTGCCCCGACCCCTCTTCGATTTGCGTGAAACTTTGTCCTAAGGGGTAACTTTTGTCCCTGATCACGAATCCGAGGTCCGTTTTTTGATATCTCGTGACGGAGGGGCGGTACGACCCCTTTTATTTTTGAACATTCGAAAAAAGAGGTGTTTATCAATAATTTGCAGCCTGAAACGGTGATGAGATAGCAATTTGGTATCAAAGGGACTTTTATGTAAAATTAGACGCCCGATTTGATGGCGTACTCAGAATTCCGAAATCGGGAAATTTAATGTACTTTTCAAATCTACATTTACCCAGAAGGGTAATTTTTTTCATTTAGAACAAAAATTTTCATTTTAAAATTTCGTGTTTTTTCTAACTTTGCAGGGTTATTTTTTAGAGTGTAACAATATTCTACAAAGTTGTAGAGCAGACAATTACAAAAATTTTGATATATAGACATAAGGGGTTTGCTTACAAACATCACGAGTTATCGCGATTTTACGAAAAAAGTTTTGAAAAAGTTCGTCGTCGATCATGGCCGTTCATGGACACGGACGATGAAACAAAGAGAAACGCAAAAAGTAACTTTTTCAAAACTTTTTTTCCTAAAATCGCGATAACTCGTGATGTTTATAAGCAAACCCCATATGTCTATATATAAATTTTTTTGTAATTGTCTGCTCTACAACTTTGTAGAACATTGTTACACTCTAAAAAATAACCCTGCAAAGTTAGAAAAAAACACGAAATTTTAAAATGAACAATTTTGTTCTAAATGAAAAAAATTACCCTTCTGGGTCAATGTAGATTCGAAAAGTACATTAAATTTCACGATTTCGGAATTCTGAGTACGCCATCAAATCGGGCGTCTAATTTTACATAAAAGTCCCTTTGATACCAAATTGCTATCTCATCACCGTTTTAGGCTGCAAATTATTGATAAACACCTCTTTTTTCGAATGTTCAAAAATAAAAGGGGTCGTACCGCCCCTCCGTCACGAGATATCAAAAAACGGACCTCGGATTCGTGATCAGGGACAAAAGTTACCCCTTAGGACAAAGTTTCACGCAAATCGAAAAGGGGTCGGGGCAACTTTTCCCGATTTCGTGTGAATTGGTAGAGCATTACCCTATTCGAAAATCGATATTTTTTGAAAAAAAAAAAAATCTGATCGATTTGGTGTCTTCGTCAAAATGTATGCATTTGAAGAAGACTTTTCAGATTTTTTTTGATGGATTTTTTTGACGATTCTTAAATTAATTTTTTGCAATTCCGTCGTGAAACTACTTATTTTCCCTGTCATTCTTGAACGACGAAATAGCCTACTTTTCTGTACCAAAAATAACAGAATCGAATAGCAACACTTTTCAAAATAAATGCTGAAAAGTTCTACTTTTTATCACTCAAATGGGTGCTGAAAAGTTGAACTTTTCAGCACTTGTTTCGAAAAGTAACACTTTTCAACATTTTTTGATTTAAACGGTTTATTTACAAAATACATGAAAATTTTACATATAGTGTGTGTGTTTTTTGGAATTGCAAAAAATGTTGTATGGAACTCGTTGCAAAACTTGATTTTTTCAGCACTCTTCGTATTTATCCAACTCGGTGAACCTCGTTGGATAAATGTACGACTCGTGCTGAAAAAATCCTCTTTTTGCAACTTGTTGCATAAACTACTATTGACCGTTGCAAATATTCTTTGAAAAAATGGCTTGATTCTTTAGGCAATAATAAGTAACTGTACCAATTTTGAACCAAATCGGTTACGGTTTAGTTAAGGGGTCGCTTTTTATCGTTGAAGTTTGTGGAAAAAAGAACCAAAATGTATAGAAGAAAATCATTTTTTCATTATTTTTCTGCCAGGTGGCGTGGGTCTCGCCCAAAAGTGTAAGATTCTTGTAGGAAAATCCATTCTCTACAACTTTCGGAAGGGTGCAAAGCGATTCGAACGATAAAAAGCGACCCCTAAAACTTAACCGATTTGGCTCAAAATTGGCACAGTTTCATATTATTGCCTAAAGAATTGAGCCTTGAGGCATCTTTTGAGATTTTTCAAAATTTTAAATTTATCTTGTCACCCTAACGTGCAATCAACTGAAGAGAGTAAAAAATTGCCACACCTCGTTTCACTAACGTTAAACTAGTTTTAACATATTTTTATAATATTTTTAATTACAGTGCCGTCCTCTTTCTGGCAGCTCAAATTATTCAAACATTTCTGCCTGCCAAAAATCAACGTCAATTTTTAAATCGTTCATTATTTTGTGAAGTTTTAGATTGGTTTTAGATCATCAAATTAGAAGAAAAATGAAGTTAGCCTCATTCATCAGTCATTTTTGACGAGAGGAAAAGTGGAGAGTCGTGTTTCCAAAATCGGAATTACACTGTAACGTAAAATTTCAATATGCAATCTTGCAAATAGTTCTTTTTAGCAAAAACTATTTTTTAAAGCACCAAGTCTTTTTAAAATGTTATGGATTCCAAAATTTGCAAAATATTGTTTTCAAAAAGATCAGATAATTTCACAAATGTTTCATTTTAACCTATTGGAACATTAGATGCTGAGCATTAGAAAATGGGGGTACTGTTTAGGTGAGACTTAATCTTCAATGTTTCTTAGATAAAATTTTCTGAAGCTTTCGTTAACAATATTTTAGAAATGGTTACTCAAAAAAAACGAATAAGTTCAAAACACCGAAAAAAATAAAAATAAGCTAAATTTCTAATTTTAAGCCCAAGACGCAAAATTTTGAAGCAAATGCTTTGTTCATAATCACAGTTATGCTCCTACCGAAAATTGGCAACACATCAATCAACATATGAATTTTTTTCTTATACTTTTATATCTTTAAAAGACTTGAGGTTCCGAAACTCCAAATTTTGCTATATTTTAATTAGTTTACAATGAGTTGTACATGTTTTTTGAATAAGCATTTTTAGTGCCAGCAATTATTGAATAGTGCTCTTCAATTTGTTGGAGATTTTTTTTTTAGGAAGGCGAGGGACAAAAACTTGAAATGAAATTTACAATGCTCTTAACATAGTTAACCAAACATTTAATTGTATTTTTTTTTGCAAATTAAACATAAAGTATCCTTATCAGTTATCGGTTTGATCTATCCAAACAATCAAATTTGCATTCTTTCAGGATTAAAGTCAGGATTAAATTTTAACAAAACTGTTTTTTAAAGCACTTAAATAAACATTATTGAAAAAACTTACATGGATATTATGTGGCCTATCCCATTATATGTTTTAAAAATATAAATCTTGTGACTTAACTAAACTAAATTTAAACTCAATCAATGTCTTCCCGGTTTATGGTACATCTTAAAAGTAGGAATAAGTTCATGAATATTATGCGTATTTTTGCAAGAAATCTATCAGCAATTCCTCACGAAAATAGCGTGGAAAAATCAAAAGTGTTCGGATCAGGGGTTTTTTTCTGGCTGAAATAATTAGACCCGATTAAATAAGAGTGACCTCAAAAAAATCGAACCATCCACTTTAACGACCTCCAGGTCTTTCGTGGTCTCTAGTTTCTGCTCGAACTAAGGAGTCCAAAAGCTTGAATGGGGAAGCACCCAAACCTATTTTTACTCCAAGGAACCTTCCAACCTCAGGGTTCGAACTGACGATCTTTGGATTGCGAGTCCAGCGATTCCACCGGAGCAGGCTTGGTTTGGTGTGTTGCAGGGAGACAACTCCCACACCTGGACCGACGTTTTCCTACCTCACCTGATAGAAGGTTGGAGCAGACGGGAATTGAACCCATGATCATCCGCTTACAAAGCGGACAGCGTAACCATTCGGCCAAGCCTAGGGTAAGGTGACCCACGCCCCTTTAAATGTAAAAGGACTACTTTTAAAATATTTTCACTTAAACTAAACGAAATTATCTTAAAAGTGATCAGGGTCACCAAATAAAGTACGACTCACGCTCCAAGATTCCACCATACTCTATGTTTCCGTCCTGACCGAGGTACTTTCTCTCCTTAAGCAGTAGTTTTGTTGACTTTGGAGCCCTCTCTCCCTTCCCTCTCCTCTAGCAGCAGTTTGCTGACAACACTTGAAGGGAAAACAATCCTCCGGGAAAAGGGATGCCATGATCCACTTGAAAGCAGCAGCAGGGCACAAGTGCAAGCAAGCACGGTAGTGTAAATAAAATTAAATCCAAGTAAAAGCGGACGGAAAATCTTTTTGGTTGGACAACAATGTAAGGAAAAGTTTTGCTCCAATGCGTAGGTACTCGCAGTGTGCAATTTCAGTTTGAGACTGGTTGTCATCTGGCTGAAATGAAACTCGGAAGTATTGTTTGGACAGGAGGTTGAGTAAATGTAATTAAAACTAGATTGAGGTACGTTCGGATAAACAAAAGAAGACAAATAGTAGAAGAGCAAGTTTGAGAGGAAGAAAATTAAAAGTGAACTTTTTTGATTAAATATTAAAAAACACCAAATAGCAATAATTGAATCACAAAAGAGAATTAAAACAAAACTGAACCAATCCATTACATCGCTAGAGTCACACATACCACCGCACAATTTCAGCTAGGAATTCCGTTCGTCGACAGCAGTTGAGGAAAAAAAACGAGGACAACAAGTTCGACAAAGAGGCAAGAATGGCAAAAGTTTTTCCAACTTGCTCACAGTTCAGTTTTTCACTTTTTATCAACATTCTTGCGAGTTTTTCGTGGGAGAATGGGAAAAGTTGAGGAAATTTTACATGCTGGTGGGGGAACGTTAAGAGGGGGTTTATGGTTTACCGAAGCAAATAAAGGATGCTGCTGGGAGGTGGAAGAACAAGAGGATTTGTAATAAAATAAAACGAGAATTACTAAAGTTGTACTTATATGGGCCACATGCTACTAATCTCTTGTCTAGTTTTATTATGGTGTTGGCATACGTGCCGTAAGCTCTCATCTTACTAGATGTGGCATCCGTAAAGTTTCATGAAGTTCATTGTCCGGAAAATTTCTTATTTTCAAAAGAGCGAACAAAACATGGTTGAACAAATTGTGACCAGCTCACTTTTATTAAATGCCAATTAAATGTTATAATTATACTTAAGGCATCTCTAAATGTATGAAAATGTATTTATTTTGAAATTAAGTTAAATTTCACCAAATAAAGATTCAAACTCTCAAGAACAAAACACATGATTGTTTTTTTTATTAGGGCATCTCCACCTCTAGTCGCAAAAAGCGTATCAAATTCCTTCGAGACAGCTGTCTCCCTTGTTAAAAATTTTCATTATTGTATTCAATACATCAATGTTAAAAATGTAAAAAACTGTCCTCTATTGTCATGACTAATCTTAGGGCATCTCCAACTTTGGTAACAAATAGGGCTTCAAATTACTTGGAGGCATTGTGTTAGTTTGTGTCCACGTGTATAAATTTAAACAAATTATGTAAAACATGTTGTAACAAATTATTTTTAGGATATCCCTACCTATCAGAGCTAATATATACCAAACTTGTTTTAGGGACCAAATTCCCTTTGAACTCTTGAAGAAAAGCCTGACTGTTTTTTTTTTTCAAAAACATTGTAATCATTCTTTAGTGAAGCCAAAACAACAGTCCTAGAAGTAAAACGGAGTCTTCCTCCGACACGTAAGTCGTCTATTCCCTACGGAATCCAGACGTTGTCTTCCTCGTCACGAAGGCGTGTAATTCGTTTCAAAACAGATTTCCACTCCACTCCACGACGGCTTTCAAAAAGTTAAACGGAACATTTTATTTCCGCATCCAGGAAGGGGGAAAAGAGACTCTGTTTTTGGAAAGCAACACACGCCTCGCATCATCATCTCTTAATCTGTGTTAAATTCTTCCTCCATATCTCGCATGTAATACCATTTGTTTTTATTAGTTCTGGTGCTTGTTTTCGTCTGTTTCATCGGAGAAAAACGCAAGAAAAAAAAATGCGACGCGTGATAATCATCTTCTAAAGCGGTTTCGTTTTTTTGGTTGTTGTTCTGTCCCCCAACCAGGGCGGGAATGTGTGATATTTGAGGATTATGACGATTTGAAGATTTCGGAAAATGGCTCCATTAGGCTTAGACGACGAGGATTAGACGGAGGCGATTCGTGAGGAAATCGGAGTTTTGGTAATCCAGGAAGGAGATAAAGGTTCAAGCGAGAATTGTTGAAATCGAATGGTTTAGGAACGGAAATGAAGACAAAAAGTTCTGAATCACGCTGTCCTAAAAGAAAAAAATACAGTTATTTTTTTTTCGTCCAAGGTTTAAAAATGTAATTTCTGTTCAAATTTTGAGTCTCTACTGTTTACTGCAGAAATGTTCAAGCAAGATTTCCGAGCCGTTAGTTTGTCATTTTGTCATTACAGACCAGATTCGATTATCCGAAGGTTTATATGGGACTTCAGATAATCGAAGCATGAACAAAACAATTTCTTTTTCAGACTTTTGAATAGTCGATTGCCTTAAAAATTATCAAATTTGATCATTTGATCATTTGATCATTTGATCATTTGATCATTTGATCATTTGATCATTTGATCATTTGATCATTTGATCATTTGATCATTTGATCATTTGATCATTTGATCATTTGATCATTTGATCATTTGATCATTTGATCATTTGATCATTTGATCATTTGATCATTTGATCATTTGATCATTTGATCATTTGATCATTTGATCATTTGATCATTTGATCATTTGATCATTTGATCATTTGATCATTTGATCATTTGATCATTTGATCATTTGATCATTTGATCATTTGATCATTTGATCATTTGATCATTTGATCATTTGATCATTTGATCATTTGATCATTTGATCATTTGATCATTTGATCATTTGATCATTTGATCATTTGATCATTTGATCATTTGATCATTTGATCATTTGATCATTTGATCGTTTGACCATTGATCATTTGATCATTTGATAATTTTTTTGCTGCTGATTAGAATATTCGAGTAATTTTGATAATTTTGAAAAATTTGATAATTTTGAAAAATTTGATAATTTTGATAATTTTGATAATTTTGATAATTTTGATAATTTTTATAATTTTTATATTTTTTATAATTTTGATAATTTTGATAATTTTGATAATTTTGATAATTTTGATAATTTTGATAATTTTGATAATTTTGATAATTTTGATAATTTTGATAATTTTGATAATTTTGATAATTTTGATAATTTTGATAATTTTGATAATTTTGATAATTTTGATAATTTTGATAATTTTGATAATTTTGATAATTTTGATAATTTTGATAATTTTGATAATTTTGATAATTTTGATAATTTTGATAATTTTGATAATTTTGATAATTTTGATAATTTTGATAATTTTGATAATTTTGATAATTTTGATAATTTTGATAATTTTGATAATTTTGATAATTTTGATAATTTTGATAATTTTGATAATTTTGATAATTTTGATAATTTTGATAATTTTGATAATTTTGATAATTTTGATAATTTTGATCTTGCTTTATAAAGTGCTTTTAAAATTGTATGAAGTCTATCGAATGAGTCGACATTTCACATTAAAAGTTTTTTATCCAATCATTAATTATTTTAGCTTTCTGAATATTATTTTGGGAAATTCAAGGAGTTTTTGGGAAAATTCAAGATTATAATTTGAATAATTTGAACTATTTAACGATTTTATGAGTTTTTAATGTTAAGAGTAAATTAATGATTTGATTGTTGAACAATTTGTTGTTCAATATTCAATTAGATTATTTTGCTTATAAAAATTAGCATTAGCATTAGCAATTTTGATTATTAAAATTAAAATCTAAATACGCTGAGTGAAACGCTAATTATTTTACATTTTATGTTAAAATATTTCCAACATTTCTTTGAAACAATTTTTACATTTTGAGAAATTCTAAACTCAAGACATGAAGAAATCATCATTTTAAAGGGATTTGTAATCAGATTAACATTATTTTATGATGTGTTTTTAGAATTCACCGGGACCGTGGTGTAGGGGTGAGCGTGATTGCCTCTCACCCAGTCGGCCTGGGTTCGATCCCAGAAGGTCCCAGTGGCAAATTTTGAGACGAGATTTGTCTGATCACGCCTTCCGTCGGATGGGGAAGTAAATGTTGGCCCCGGTCTAACCTAGAGGTTAGGTTGATAGCTCAGTCCAGGTATAGGAGTCGTCTCCCTGGGTCCTGTCCCAGTGGAGTCGCTGGTAGGCAGTTGGACTCACAATCCAAAGGTCGTCAGTTCGAATCCCGGGGTGGATGGAAGCTTAGGTGTAAAAAGAGGTTTGCATTTGCCTCAACAATCAAGCCTTCGGACATCAAGTTTCGAGTAGGAACCCCGTAATCGGGAACGCCAAGGCAATGCTCTAGAGCGAATAATTTGATTTTGATTTTGTTATATTTGTTTGGAATTGTAGAGTGAGAGATTTTCGCCATACAAAAATTAGTGAAAACATAACTCGGGTGAGTTTTCAAAAAGCCGTAAGAGCCACTGTGACCTCTGACATTAGTTTTCGTTTTTCTCGAAAATGAAACAAAATTTCATTTATATCAAGTATGGGGCATTTGAAGAACGTGTAGATGAACAATCTCGAGCATTTTTTATATTGGTTTTTCGTAAGTAGGTCGAATACCGATGCAAAAAGGACTTTGTTTACCAATGGCTCTTAC
Source organism: Culex pipiens pallens (assembly GCF_016801865.2). Lineage (NCBI taxonomy): Eukaryota > Metazoa > Arthropoda > Insecta > Diptera > Culicidae > Culex > Culex pipiens. Next base: position 49,850,537 of record NC_068937.1, on the reverse strand, counting down.
GGCTTTTTGAAAACTAATCCGAGATAACAACTTAAAGTATTGATTCAACCAACTCTTAAAAACTTACAGTAGCTTATTCCCGATTTTTCAGAAGCCACATTTGTTCCTATACTTTCCCAAAACCTCGAAGAAGTCGCTCGTTTTCGTTCTCCAAAAAAGAAGCCTCAACCACGGCACATCAGAAACTAACTACAGGAAGTGGTTTCCGCTCGAATACTTCCGACCTCAGCCGAGGCCGAGCAAAGTTTTTCCGGCTCCAAGTGGAAAATCTTGCCATTAAATAAATAATGCAACACACACACACACACACACACACACCTACCCGGGTAGCTCAGCTGATGTAAAGGAGTGTGCAAAGTTTTCTTCTTTCTAGAAGGGGGGAAAACAAGAGAGGGAAACGACTTTTCACCAGGATTAAATTAGTGTTTAAACAATTTTCAGACAATTGAAGCTCCTCGAAAGTCGCTCCCATGTGGGTTTTGGCTTCAATTTTGCCGGGAAAAGTTTTTCTTCTGGACAGCGAAGAAGTGAGAAGTCGATAAAAAAGTTTTCCTTTAAGCTGCCGAAGAGAAACGAGATTCCGGTAGATTACGATAGTTGGTTGGAAAATTCTTAGTTTGAGTTTTTAAAGGCAATCTTTCGAAAGTGATTAATTGCCACAACGTGTGGCGAGAATGAAAGTCTGGAGGCGGGCCCCATTATTGCTCAATTATTTATCGAATGCTTTCTGAAGGGAAAGGGGAAATCAAATAAACATTCAAACGATCCCATTTCCCCCCTCGAAAAGGGGAAATGCAACCCAAAAGCATTTCCAGAAGCATTTTGAAAGCAGCACAAGTCGTCAGCGAGCGATAATAATCCCATAAATCTTGGCCACTTTCGGGGTTTGAGGCTTCTTGAAAGAAAGCAAAAAGCAGGAAATAAAGGGTTTACTCTGTTTACAAATATTTGAAGAAAGCCAGAAGCTGCGGCTGCTGCTGATGTTGGCCAACGGTAGTCGACGTTAGTCAGTAAGTGCCCCCTCGGTGAGTTATTTTTGACTAATAGTTAGTTATGGTATGTTTCATTCCACTTTTGGCTTTTGGGATGCATCAGTTTTAGGTTGAAGTGTAATAAAGATCGGTGTGACGAAACAGACTGCACTTTACTGGGAGAAGTTGCAGCTGATTAGTTGATTTGAGTCAATACTATAAAACATAGTTTTTTTTATAATGTTGTATAGGAAAACTAAAAACTTTGATTAAAAACTGGTTTGTCCTATTTAGATTGAGCAATTAAATTGCAATAAAATGAAAAACCTTTTTCATCCTTACCAAGGATTCCAAAGGTTCCCTCCCTTCAACCATCCAGTTTGTCGGTGTCCCTTTTTTCTGGTTCAATCCTGATGCCGGCGCCCATCGATCTTACTTGTCTTCAACGGCTGTCTATCCTCCTGTCCTGTCGTTGGCGGCAAAATGAACAACCATTCAGCAGGGGTCGGTCAGGTCAACGGCAAATGATGCTGCTCGAGAAGAGAACTTTATCAAACCCCTCTAATACACCACCTCTCTCTCTCTCTCTCTCTCTATCACGTGTGTCTTTTACCTGTCCGCACTCGTAAAAAAAAGCTGAAACTTACTTTACTTCGTACATACTCGCTTCAGGGTGAGCGCTTGTAATTTTGACACATCGAAATATGAAAAGTCTAATTTATTTCAATTTTTTTGTATTTAAAAAAATCAATCGTTCTGTGATCTCTTAAATTTTGTATTTTTTTATTCTGATGAAACTTTATCATGCATTCCTTAAGTCAATAAAAGCCATTTTGCATCATAAGTTTTTTTATACAAAGCTCCAATTTTGCGGCCAAAATGGACATGTGATTAATCGAAAATCTGTATCTTGAGAAGGAATTTTCTGATCGATTTGGTGTCTTGAGCAAAGTGGTAAGTTAAGATTAGAACTTTTGAAAAGAAGGAACACACAGAAAATAAAACTGACTATTGATCAATATACAATATATCAATATACCAACCTGTCAGTTCTCAGCGGCTAAAATTATTATGCCACAAATCTCATCTCCCAACTCTCACTGAAAGCCTTTATCTCGTGTTTACACTATCGCTTGTGATATTCTCTATTCCTCTCTCACGTTCGCATTTATCCCGCCACGAAACAAATTTGCCAACGCAGTTTAACGTGATAAAATGCGTGGTCGATTCCCCATTCTCTTCGCGCTTTCGGTTTTCTGAGAAAACAAAATAATCTTCGGCGAGTGTGCATGATCGAGTAAAAGAGAAAGAGTGACCAAAAGAGAATGCTCTTGCTGGCAATAACGAGATAACAGAAGAAAACTCACAAGCCATAGTGAATGTCGCTATACTCTCTGATGTTTTGGTGCAGGAATCTTTAAATGATATTTTTTTCTAACGCGCATTTTCAACACTGTCACTATAACTTGAACTATCAAAATACGTACTTTTTTTAGTAGCAATTTTTTATGTTTGTTCTAGAGGACTAAACAATACAACTTTTGCGCTAGAGTTAAAAATGTTTCGGAGATATGAATTTTGAAAAAAAAAAATGAATTTTTGGGTTCTATCTCATTTTTCAGAATAATATTCCCCAGAATGATCCATCCCCCAGAGAAGTGTTTTTATTATATTTCAAAAAGTAATCAGTTTTAATGTGTTGAGTGTTAAGATTTCGTCTTTTTGTGACAGTTGTTTTTTTTGAAAAGCTAGATTTTTCCTTCTTTAAAAAACTCTCTTGACTTGTGATTACTGTTTTCAAAAGTTGAGTTTTCTCATTTAACTTGATTTTTTCCATTAAAGTAGAACTTTATCTTTGAAATAAAATTTTCCCAGTAAAAACTGTTTGACTTGGCAAAAATTTAATTTAAAAATATCGGAAAATTATATACTAGAGTGCATCATGCCAAATGGGAAATATAAAATTGTTTTTTTCAAGGTCTTAAATATTTCTGAGAAATGGGTCATTCTGGGGAGTGGGATTCTGGAAAATGGGCATGGACAATGGACAAACGAAATTTCTAAAAATAATTTTTAGAGGCAAAACAAATTTTCAATATTATTTTTCGAAATTTTCGAGTAAACCACATTTTAAGACAATTTGTTTTGAAGAGTGTTATTTCTTGCTATTTCAGTATACTTAATAAAGCACCTCTGCAAAGAATATTTTTGAAAATTTTAGAAAATTTCCTGCAAATTTAATTTTTGGACTTTGTTGACCGGATCTGCTGCCTTATCTGATCCAATCTAACACTAGCGCAGCCAGTCGTTTGAGGGCATCCTGGAAAATTCCTTAGGTTGCCTAGCATCCTCTTGTCATCATTAACATTTGCAGTGCCCCAATGCAATGCATTAGATTGCATCAAAAAAACATCACAAACGTTAAAACGGCCAGGCCAACTGCGGAAAGTTAACCGCAAAGAAAGTTAACCGTTGAAATTCGAATTGAGTTTGAGCACAAATGTTCAAACAACAATACAGTTCTGGATTTCAAATTTTGTACTGTTTTTTCTTGTACACAAATGTTCTAAAATAAACATTTTTTCTTGAAATTCAACCAGTTTTAGAGTACCGTGATATTGCCGCGAAATTTCAATGTTTTGCCTGCCACGAAATTTCAATATTTTTGTCGTAAAAAATGTAAAGCCCCAGTTCTAAGCTACCAACTTATGATTTTAAAATTCAATATTCAATTGCTCGATTATTGACACGATTCTTTATCATGAATAACAAATTTACTTTGACTTAAATCAACTTGATTTGTTTTCAACGTAACGTCGTTTGCTGGATGGCACTTAACAGTCCTTTTCCTTTCGTCCATATTGGAACAGCATAGATTACTCAAAAAGTCCGAAATTTACTGCTCGTTAAGTCAAAGATACAATTTAGTCATTCTGAAATCTCAAGGTGGGCTTCAATCTAAAAAATCATTTTTTCAATCAATTTTTGATGTTGGAAAGAAGAACTCATAAAATGTTAGAAAATTTTAGGGTTGGAAGTTTGATTTGTTTTACACTGAAATAAAAAAAAAGTACGAAATTCCTATATTCAAGAAATTTTGGCTCCTTTTCTTATTTAGTTATTCGAAAAATGCGATCACTCAATAAGGAAAGGAGAAAAAATTCCTAGAATAAAGGAATTTAGTACTGTTTTTTTATTTCAGTGTAAAACAAATCAAACTATATGTGACAATGTTTTTAAAAATGTAATTTTTTAGGGTCAACTTTGGTTGCATTTTTACCAACATTTTCTATTTTTTAACTAAAAAGAAGCATGCAGTGATTTTGGTAGTGTCCCAGGCTATGCCTCTACGCATTTTCTTACAATATACACTTACAATTTAATGCGAAAAACCAGCAAAAAAAAATGAAAAGATGACTGTAAAAACATGAAAAAATAAGAAAGGCAAAATGTAATGATATGAAGTTGTAGAATAAACCAAATACTACTTTAAAAACAAAGATAAGCTAAACACAATAAATGCTACACAGAAAAAAAAATCATGGTAATATTATATATGGAAAGGGGTACATCTTTTATGTAAAAAAAGATGTAATTTTACCTCTGGAAATGTGTAATTTCACCTCTTTTCTGGTGTAATGTCACTTTTTCAGTCTAAATTGAGATAAAATTACAACATAAAAGGGGTAATATTCAACCTTCCAAAATAACAGCTTCCAAATATACATTATTTTTTTACTGTGTAATTAAAATACTAAAAATAAATCAAGAAAAAACATAAAACAAGAGAAGACAAGAGAAGCTTTTCGTAGAGCAAAAAATGGTTAAAATGTTCTCCTAAACAGGGGAAAAATAAAAAAATCGAAAAAAAATGTGGGCATTAGAGGGTTGCATGTTTGAAAAAAGTTAGTTTGCAAAATCAAAGGTGTTGTTAAAGTAAAATTGAAAACCTCTAATTTCCTGAATAAAAAAAAACATTAAGCTTGCAACTCTGCGGCTGTGACCACAAACATTAAACATAAGATTGAAAAAGAATCTGTTACCCTACACAAGAGGAGATACTTGAGTTCGGTGGTGCGATGTCAAAATCCAGGTCTGAAAAAGGACTCATTCCCAGTCATTCTCAGCAGCAGAATCTGGTACCGGGTGTGTGAGGAAACTACCATCAATGAGAGCGGCATAATGGACCAATTGGTCGTGGGAAAAGGGACGGAAAGTGATGCAGTCGATGGTGCCCGAAAAGGTATACCTGGCCTCCCAACCATATGGGTATTGTTCTGCCCCTCTCGAAGCCCTCCTTCTGACCTGTTCAAAGTGTGGCGATGGTGCTGGGAAGGGCAAACGAGGGATCTTACATCTTCATTACTCAACGACACGGCCACACACAAAGGAAACGTCCTGAAGTTCGTGGGGTACCTCAATGAGATTGAGATGGAAGGATTCGTTACGATGTAAGCCCAAAGTTATAGAACTACCCTCGGTTCTTCGAAGTTTGGAATCAATTTTACCACATTAACACGTACTATTATACCCACCGGGGCATACGGAAAACAAGTTGGAAGTAAATCAAATGTCGACTTTCTGCTAGTCCTTGGGTGAGCTTGGGAAATGAATCTCTGGATTCGAAGCTGGCCATTGTTTTTCAGCTTTCCATCAACACTCTGACAGAACGAGAATTTAGAACTGAGCAATTTTGACACATTTTCTGTAGTTATGTGATGAAAGACGAACATTCAAGTCTGAAATTTTTGACGAGATTATGATTTGAGATAAATCTGAAGTTTGTTTTTCATATAAAATCTTTAGGTAAATACCTTCCTGCGTTGAATTTTTTGGAATTCTTACAGTATGTCAACAAATGAACTTTTCAAAACAACATTCTCATTCCCAAAGTAAGTCCCAGTTCTGCATTGAATCCCTGAAATCTCTGCTCCCAAAACATTTCAGTGTGAACAAACAGACCGTCACAAGTCAACTCAAGTCAAACCAAACCCCATCGTCGTCAAGGGACCAATCGGCTTTCACCGGTTCACCGACATTAGTATACAGGCTGCTGAACGACAAACGGATGCCAGGTTACAACAACGGACCGTAATGTTGCCCAACTTCCAGTGAAGGATTTTCTAATGGGAACACACTTTGCATAGGTCACAACCAGAAAAGTCATACACTGTTGGTGTTTTGTAGATTTATGCGATACTTATGTACCTTTAACCTTGAAATTTAGGTGGTCTTTAAAAAACGATAGTAGAATTACGTTCAAATTGAAAATCATGTAAATTTACACGATTCTTACTGTGCAAAAAAGGGATTGTACCGAATGAAAACGCACTCGTCCTAGCAATACACACAATCAGAAGAGGGCACAATCCTCGAAGGATTTCCCGACAATTGATTTTAAAAGCGTCCCCCGTGGGGTTTTGGGGCATTTTAAGCGGATCACTGGCTGCCGTCGTCCTCGTCATCGTCATGGTTCAACGGTGACATGGTGACATGGGGGTGACCCCGGAACACCTCGGATTGTGATCCGGGGGGAGTTGTTGGATGTGGTGCAGCAGTGTCAGTAGTGGTACGTTTTATTGCTTTGGGTGACAGACGGGCTTAGGTTGTGAAGCATTTAATTGAAATGCTTGAAATGTTTATTTAATATTTGTTATTCTTTTTAATGTAAATATATTGTTTGTAAATTCGTAATTGAACTAACTAGTTTTTCATATACAAAATGTTTTAAACTGGAAAATTAAATTGATTCTTTGGTATAACATCTGAAGCTCCAAAGGGGTTCAAATTAAATTTCAACAATAATCAATTTAAATCTTAAGAGGCAGTATTTGTAGATTCTGCTCGGTTTGTTCTAGAGGTCGTATCGAGTTGCTCCGATTTGGATGAAACTTTCAGCGTTTGCTTGTCTATGCATGAGATGAACTCATGCCAAATATGAGCCCTCTACGACAAAGGGAAGTGGGGTAAAACGGGCATTGAAGTTTGAGGTCCAAAACACATGAAAATTCTTAAAATTGCTCGCATTTCCGTAAAACTTCATCAATTCCAACTCTCTTAGATGCATTCGAAAGGTCTTTTGAAGCCCTTCAAAATGTGCTATAGACATCCAGGATTGGTTTGACTTTTTCTCATAGCTTTTGCAAATTACTGTTAAAAATTGATTTTTTTAAAACCTTAATAACTTTTGGCAACAGCCTCCGACACCCATACTCTCATAGGTCAAAAGTTAGGGAATTTCATGGACTATAAGCCTACGGTATTAACTTTTTAGCCAATCGCAGTTTTTCTCATAGTTTTTCGATTTTTCTAGAACAAACATTTTACAACGTTAGTTTTTGCTCTGTAGGCCTCCATAGCGGCACTTTTTGGTCTCAATTTTGACATATTCGGAATCCTCAGAAAATTTTACATTAGATTGAGGTGTTGGAATTTTGAATTTGATTGGAAAAAATGCCATTTAGAATTAATTAAAATATTATTTAGAATTTTGTCGGATTATGGGTAAACAAGTTTTCGCCTACTTGATACAGCATTTGACATATTGATCATAGGGTAAATAAGATCTATTTCTTTTTTCAAAAATGTTTTATTTAATTATTTTTTAAATCAAAATTACAACTCCAATACTTCTAACTTACGTGAAATTGACCGAGGATTCCGAATATGACAAAATTGAGACCAAAAAGTGCCGTCTTCTTGGCCTACAGGGCAAAAACTAACGTTGTAAAATGTTTGTTCTAGAAAAATCGAAAAACTATGAGAAAAACTGCAATTGGCCAAAAAGTTAATACCGAAGGCTTATAGTCCATGAAATTCCCTAACTTTTGACCTATGGGAATATGGTTGTTGGAGGCTGTTGCCAAAAGTTATTAAGTTTTAAAAAAAAATCAATTTTTAACAGTAATTTGCAAAAGCTATGAGAAAAACTAACTTAATCCACCTATGTGGTTGGCGCCTTCCTCACTTTTTACCAACATTTGGTGATATGATGGGTTTGGACACCAATTCCATCTATTTCTCAATAAAAAAAATACACAAATGTCACTTAAGTGGTCATAACTTGAGACTGAACGTTGCCAGATCTTCAAACCTAACCAACGATGGGTCGGATGATGGATCCGGACATAGTTTACATACATTTAAGTGAGATCCGGCTTTAAAAAAGTACATCAATATCACTTAAGTGGTCTTATCTCGAGATAGGGTTGCCAGATCTTCAATGTTTTGGACTCTTTGGAAAGGTCTTCTGGTAACTAACATAGTTTACATACATTTAAGTGAGATCCGGCTTCAAAAAAGTACATAAATATCATTTAAGTGGTCATATCTCGAGACAGGGTTGCCAGATCTTCAATGTTTTGGACTCATTGGAAAGGTCTTTTGGTTACCTAACTAACAATGGGTTGGATGATGGATCCGGACATAGTTTACATGCATTTAAGTGAGATCCGGCTTTAAAAAAGTACATAAATATCACTTAAGTGGTCTTATCTCGAGACAGGGTTGCCAGATCTTCAATGTTTTGGATTGATTGGAAAGGTGTTTTGATTACCTAACCAACGATGAGTTGGATGATGGATCCGGACACAGTTTACATGCATTTAAGTGAGATCCGGCTTCAAAAAAGTACATAAATATCACATAAGTGGTCATAACTTGAGACAGGGTTGCCAGATATTCAATGTTTTGGACTCATTGGGAAGGTCTTTTGATAACCTAACTAACGATGGGTCGGATGATGGATCCGGACATAGTTTACATACATTTAAGTGAGATCCGGCTTCAAAAAAGTACATAAATATCACTTAAGTGGTCATATCTCGAAACAGGGTTGCCAGATCTTCAATGTTTTGGACTCATTGGAAAGGTCTTTTGATAACCTAACTAACGATGGGTCGGATGAAGGATCCGGACATAGTTTACATACATTTAAGTGAGATCCGGCTTCAAAAAAGTACATAAATATCACTTAAGTGGTCATATCTCGAGACAGGGTTGCCAGATCTTCAATGTTTTGGACTCTTTGGAAAGGTCTTCTGATAACTAACATAGTTTACATACATTTAAGTGAGATCCGGCTTCAAAAAAGTACATAAATATCATTTAAGTGGTCATATCTCGAGACAGGGTTGCCAGATCTTCAATGTTTTGGACTCATTGGAAAGGTCTTTTGGTTACCTAACTAACAATGGGTTGGATGATGGATCCGGACATAGTTTACATGCATTTAAGTGAGATCCGGCTTTAAAAAAGTACATAAATATCACTTAAGTGGTCTTATCTCGAGACAGGGTTGCCAGATCTTCAATGTTTTGGATTGATTGGAAAGGTGTTTTGATTACCTAACCAACGATGAGTTGGATGATGGATCCGGACACAGTTTACATGCATTTAAGTGAGATCCGGCTTCAAAAAAGTACATAAATATCACATAAGTGGTCATAACTTGAGACAGGGTTGCCAGATATTCAATGTTTTGGACTCATTGGGAAGGTCTTTTGATAACCTAACTAACGATGGGTCGGATGATGGATCCGGACATAGTTTACATACATTTAAGTGAGATCCGGCTTCAAAAAAGTATATAAATATCACTTAAGTGGTCATATCTCGAAACAGGGTTGCCAGATCTTCAATGTTTTGGACTCATTGGAAAGGTCTTTTGATTACCTAACCAACGATGGGTCGGATGATGAATCCGGACATAGTTTTCATATAGATAAGTGAGATCCGGCATCAAAATTCCAGCACCTGATTCGCAACTCTGACACTTTTTTATACGTAACTTTTGAACTACTTATCGGATCTTCAAACAATTCAATAGTGCAGTATGGGACACCAAAACAAATCGAATGCAACTTGTTTGACTCAAATCGGATCAGCCAGTGCCGAGAAAACTTGGCAAGAATTTTGAGCACCAAGGGGAATACGCACACACATACACACACACACACACAGACATTTGTTCAGTTTTCGATTCTGAGTCGATAGGTATACATGAATATAGGTCTACGAGCTGTTTTTCAAAAGTTCATTTTTCGAGCAGGATTATAGCCTTACCTCAGTGAGGAAGGCAAAAAAGTCAAACCAATCCTGGATGTCTATAGCACATTTTGAAGGGCTTCAAAAGACCTTTCGAATGCATCTAAGAGAGTTGGAATTGATGAAGTTTTACAGAAATGCGAGCAATTTTAAGATTTTTCATGTGTTTTGGACCTCAAACTTCAATGCCCGTTTTACCCCACTTCCCTTTGTCGTAGAGGGCTCATATTTGGCATGAGTTCATCTCATGCATAGACAAACAAACGCTGAATGTTTCATCCAAATCGGAGCACCTCGATACGACCTGTTTAACATCGGTGAAAAATTCGCTCTTAAACAAATCTAAACAGATTTTAATGATTCTTGCTTTTTCCTTAAAATAAAATCAGTGAAAAGTCCACTAAATTCATCCACTGCTTAAAGTCAAACTAAAGCAAAAACCTCGAAAGAAAGAGTTCCGCGGTCATAATTCATCCATAAGTACCGTGTCCATTTTGCCACCAGCCAGGCCGACCTCCATTCTAGCAGGGCGGACGCAAAAAAAAGTGTAATTCACAAAACTTATGACGTCGCAAGAGGATAATTATGGTTCTTCATCCTGTCGAGTGACGGCCCCCAGATCCGTTAGCCGTCGTCGTCGTATGTACACCTGTACACGTGCATAAAGTTTCCGTTTTTTTTTCTTTCTTTCGCGCCACCAGCTTCAAGCTAGCATCCGTGGTTGTAGGGGGTGTCCATAAACTACGTTTACTTTGTTTTTGGAGACTTTCTTCTAAAATTTGAAAATTAATTAAAAATGGAGTAAGAATAAAAGATTGAAAATATTAACTACGTAGTTTACGGACGACCTCGTAAGCATCCGTGTGACACATCTGGTCACCACTAGATAGCACCAAAACCAGGCGTACAGGTTTTTTCGCTCACCTTTTATGGAGACCCCTCCCCCCTCTTTCCCTTATTAGAGAGAGGAAGAAGGGAAAAAGAACGCCGAAGAAGCCTCGAATGAAGTTGCATAATTCTATTGCCCCTCCGCATGGTCTGGGACCGCGCAAGTAAGTCGCTTATCACTAGTGCAGCTTCTGGTTTGCTTCCATTCTCATTATAAAACGGACGGTTGGACTGGAAGCTGTCTGGGCATTCAGGGGAAATGGGTGTACAGTGGGCAGATATGAAACTTTTTATAAATTTCAGGTCTTCTCCAAAAACAAAAAAAAACAAATTGTGAACCAAACAAAAACTGAGGGCGTTTATGTCACTGATCGATCAGTAAAAAAATTAGGCCGCTGCAAATATTTTTCAAAGTTTATGTCGCCCCCCCCCCCCTTCCGAAAAATCAGGGGGCAAAAAATATTTTTTCAAAAAAATATCAAAATTTCAATGGAAATAGAAGTCTAATCTACTGAGAACAATCTTAAATACCTTTTTCTGCATTGATAATAATGTTTAACATGTTTGGACTCGTTTAAAAATATTTTGAACATTTATGAAATTACAATGTACAGCACCACAAAAACTTTTTTTCTCACAAAAATAAAATTTTCGTCAGTATTTAGAAATTTTGGAAATCAAATCAAAAAAAAATAGACACTCTAAATTTTCACAAAACTACGTGTTTTATCTAAAAATTTCAGTATTTTACAACAATTTTAGAAAATAAAAATTGTTCGAATAAAACCCATTTTTTTTGTCTTTTTACAATATGGTATCAAATGATCGGGAATTTTCCATACATTTCGATAGTAATAAAAGTTTTTGTGAAATATTGGTGAAATACTTAAAATTTCCACAAAACAATCAAATTATTGGGATTTTTTCAAACATTTCAATAGTAATAATATTTTTTAAATACTCTCAAAAACCAATCAACTAAAGAATCCCGTAGATATCTTAAAAACTAATATTTTGAGTTGTTTTTATTTTAATTCAATTATATTTGGCAATTTAAACCTTCTTGGTCATTCGCTGGCCTATTTTTTGAGTAGGTATATTTTGTTAAAAATATGTAGATTTGTGATAATTTTTAATATTATTTTTTTTATCGAGATGTATTTGATATTTACAAAACTGATTTTTTTTAGTATTTTTCGACTAAACGTAGCTTTGTAATTTGTTTTTCATTTTCAAAAATGGTGTCATTACTGTTGAAATATTTTAAAAATCCTGGTCATTTGATAACTTTATATTGTTAAATACTGAAATTTTGAGTATTTTTTTTTTCGAAAATACGTCGTTTTGTAATATTTTATCAAGTGAACTAAAAAAAACCGTTACTTAATCCACCTTTAGGTGGTTGATGCCTTCCTCTCATTTATAGAGTGATTCCAACCCCCTTAAAGTGTCCACATGGTTTATGGATTTTCCTTTTGGTGATCGCAGCACCCAAGAGGTCCTAGTAAAAAAAATGATGAGTAAAAAAAACAGACTACCTACACAGACTTTTTGCCAAGATTATACAGACACCGCCTTTGAGGAAAATAGCATCTCTCTACACGGCTTTTTCGTGGCGATCAGACCCGACCATTTGAGGTTATGTAAATTCAGACCATTTTTTAAACTGCTTGTAATTTTAGATAGGTAAGTCAAATCTTGAAAATTCTTAATCCACCAGAAATATCATTTCAGAACCTTTCTACAAATATATAATAAGGCAGGTTTTCATGCAAAAACCACCCTTTTTTGCAAATTGTGAAATTTATATGCAGCAGTTTTTTAAGCATAACTTTTGATGTGCTTTACCAAATCTTATAAATTTCAATAGGGGCTTATGGGACCCCAAGACGAATCGAATGAGGCCAAAACGGTCCAAATCGGTTCAGTCAGTGACGAGATATTCCAGTGACATTGATTCGGTACACATGTCTACATACAGCCAAACACACAGACATTTGCTCAGCTTCTGATTCTGAGTCGATATGTATAAATGACGATAGGTCTAGGAGGTCTAATTAAAAAGTTCATTTTTCGAGTAATTTTATAGCCTTTCCAAAGGTGAGGAAGGCAAAAATATATAAAAAATACCCGAGTTGTATTGTTAATTTGATTTTGGATAACCGCGGTGGATTATCTTGAAATAATTCGAACTGTCAAAAATCCACCAATGCACATTGATCACACAAAAAACTGTGGTAGAAAAGTATCCACCGGTAGATGCTTTGGTGGATTTTTGACAGTTCAAATTATTTCAAGAAAATCCACCGCGATTAACCAAATCAAATTAACAATGCAACTCCGATCATTTGATACCCAAATTGAAAAAAAATATTTTTTCAGTACAGTCCAGACTCGATTATCCGAAGGTCTCGGAAAAATTTCACTTCGGGTGGTTGAATAAAATGTTTGTTGCTGTCTTATCTTTGATGGTCGAGCTTAAGTATGACCCATAAAAATTGAAAAATACGCAATTTTTAATTTAAAAGGCAATCAAACATGGAATATCTGAAAATTGTATGGAAAAAGTTACGTAAAATCAAATATTGATCACAGAAGACGGAATAAGCAAACAAGCTAAAAACGTCAAGAAACGAAAAAAAGACAAGACGAAGTTTGTCTGGTGTAGCTTGTAAGAATATGAAATCAACACAATTTTTTATCATTGCCTCAAATTTCAACAACTAAACGACATCTTACCCTAAAAGTCCACTGTTAAAGTCGCTAACTAGTGACGCTCATGCAAAAGCACGAGTCATCCGCGTGCTATGCTCCCCATAAAATTAACCACATAGACGAGCACCCCGTGTAGACCACTGTAGAGAGCCAAAGTGTAAATAATTTATTGGGGTACGCCGAGGAGGAGCAGCACCAACAAGAACACAGGACTTGGGAAGAACTGACGGAGAATGACATTTTCGTTGGACCAACGACCTCAAAGATGTTCCTGCTCGGAGGAACTTGATAAAATGAACTAATTAAACGCTTAGAAAAAAAGATTAAGCAACGCGATGTGTGCATCCATGGAACAGGTTAGTCAAGCTTCAAGAACTTGAAAGTGGATGCAAATTTTGCTATGATGTTTATATGCAATGGATGTTGTGTGCATAAACGGAAGCTCTAATTACCACGTAGCGGTATCAGCAGCGGATAAGTTGAATCAAGTGGATAATTCAGGTAAAGTTGTTTGCTTCTTGGATTAAACGGACGTTTAACTCACGGATAAACTGTATCGTTTTGTCCATTAAAGTTTAGTGCTGAACTGGTTTGGAGATGATCTTCTAGAAACGTTTTTTAAGACTAATTTGTTTGAAGTTGTTAAATCTTTCGAACAACTCTTGTACGTGATCTGCGCATCAATTAATTTCCGAAAATATTTGCACTTGTTCAAAAGATAAACACACCCTTATGAAAAATTACCCTCCGTTGGTAAACCCAAAGGCACCCCCTGAGTCGAAAAAATGCAAAATTAAACGCAAAGTCACGTAGAATCCATCGAAAGCCCATCGTGATGCTCCTCGCACGTAATCCTGGCCAAAAAGGCACGCACGAACGCAGGTATTCTGCACTCATGTTTAAGAAATGCAAAGGTCGTCGAAGACGTCGTCGTCGTCGCTGGCGAGGGTGAGCATTTTTTATGATTATTTGCATTATTAAAATAATCTTCCTTTTGCAAGCCTTCGAAACTTGCCGAAAGGAGAGAATTTTTCCTTCGACTCTATTGTAATGGTAATTTTCAAAGGGACGCGTCCGGACGGTTTTAATTGTTGCCAGCACGAACCCCGAGGACGTGACCCGCGTTAGGACCTCGAACTCTGTAGGAAGTAATACAATCCAGAACGTGATAATTTTAGTTCTGTCCGGTTTATTGCCCTTTGAGGGAAATGAAGCAATTCAGACTGCAACTTTGCAGGTATGCAAAAGCGTGGGAAGTTTCCCCAAAAATTGTATTTTGCATGCACTTTCCCAGAAAATTAAAATTGCTGTTTTGTTCATGGAAAGAAACTCACAACATCTGTTTAAAGTGTCACGTCTTCAACCAGAAGGTAAAATATAATACACCCCAAAAACTACACATTCTTCTGACAGTTTACATGCAATGCTTCACGCAAGAACCTCGTTAGAGGCAAGTCATAAACCAAGTTCTCTTGTTTCCCATTAAAATCACATTCCAAACAAGGCATTCACGAGAGCACAGGAAGAAAAAAAACGCTTCCTTCCCTGAAGAACAAACTTCTTGCCTTCTCGGGAGGTTTTCCACACCCCGGAGTAATCACACACGCGAGCGGGGGATAATCTCGGAAAAACATCTCCTCACTTATTAAGTCGTCGTTTTTCCGCGCGCCGTCATGTGTGTTGTGTGTTTTACGATCTCCTGAGAGATATGCAGCGAGTGCAATTTTATTGTTGATTTTTTTTTTTTCGTTGGGCCAGCAGAAGAAGTTGTGGAATTTTCATCATCCAAATGTGACAAAAGTGGATTAGCAAGAATTGTTGAGAAGATTTCGGCGAAGAGGCAAAGAACGAGAGCGTTGGTTTTTCATGCGGGCAGAAACTGTTCTTGTGTTGAAAGTGAGTAATATTTAAAATATTTGACAGTGAAACTCAGAATAAGAATATCGCAAATAACAGAACAAAAAACAAAACAACAAAACAACAAAACAACAAAACAACAAAACAACAAAACAACAAAACAACAAAACAACAAAACAACAAAACAACAAAACAACAAAACAACAAAACAACAAAACAACAAAACAACAAAACAACAAAACAACAAAACAACAAAACAACAAAACAACAAAACAACAAAACAACAAAACAACAAAACAACAAAACAACAAAACAACAAAACAACAAAACAACAAAACAACAAAACAACAAAACAACAAAACAACAAAACAACAAAACAACAAAACAACAAAACAACAAAACAACAAAACAACAAAACAACAAAACAACAAAACAACAAAACAACAAAACAACAAAACAACAAAACAACAAAACAACAAAACAACAAAACAACAAAACAACAAAACAACAAAACAACAAAACAACAAAACAACAAAACAACAAAACAACAAAACAACAAAACAACAAAACAACAAAACAACAAAACAACAAAACAACAAAACAACAAAACAACAAAACAACAAAACAACAAAACAACAAAACAACAAAACAACAAAACAACAAAACAACAAAACAACAATACAACAAAACAACAAAACAACAAAACAACAAAACAACAAAACAACAAAACAACAAAACAACAAAACAACAAAACAACAAAACAACAAAACAACAAAACAACAAAGCAACAAAGCAACAAAACAACAAAACAACAAAACAACAAAACAACAAAACAACAAAACAACAAAACAACAAAACAACAAAACAACAAAACAACAAAACAACAAAACAACAAAACAACAAAACAACAAAACAACAAAACAACAAAATAGCATTACATTGTAACAACATATTAGTAGAACAATAGAAAATATAAGCAATTAAATACGGTAACAACAACATAAGAAAACGACAGATCATCACATCAACACATTAACAGAAACGAAAAACAAGTGAACCACAAATTGACAGAACAATATAATAGAAAAACAACTGAACAACAAAACAAAGGAACAGAGCGATAATACAACAAAACAACACCAAAACTTCAGAACAATATAACAAAGGATGCAGGCCCAGAAAAAAACATAAAAGCAGAACAAAAAGAAGAAGAAGAAAAGGATAGACAAATCACAAAACAACTCAAGGGCTAGAATTTTGTTTCGCTAGAATTAAAACAGAACACATTACAAGGGCAGAACAAATGATAGAAAGAAAAGCATAGAAGTATGGAAGTACAGAAAAATAGAAGTTCAGAAAAATAGATTAACAGATGACAAGCAAAATAGAAGAACAGATGAATAGAAGAACATAAGAACAGAATAACGGAAGAATAAAAAAATAGATAAACGATGAACAGAATAACAAAGCACATAATAATAACAAAAGATAGGAAAAATAGAAGAATAGAAGAATAGAAGAAAAGAAGAATAGAAGAATAGAAGAATAGAAGAGTAGAAGAATAGAAGAATAGAAGAATAGAAGAATAGAAGAATAGAAGAATAGAAGAATAGAAGAATAGAAGAATAGAAGAATAGAAGAATAGAAGAATAGAAGAATAGAAGAATAGAAGAATAGAAGAATAGAAGAATAGAAGAATAGAAGAATAGAAGAATAGAAGAATAGAAGAATAGAAGAATAGAAGAATAGAAGAATAGAAGAATAGAAGAATAGAAGAATAGAAGAATAGAAGAATAGAAGAATAGAAGAATAGAAGAATAGAAGAATAGAAGAATAGAAGAATAGAAGAATAGAAGAATAGAAGAATAGAAGAATAGAAGAATAGAAGAATAGAAAAATAGAAGAATAGAAGAATAGAAGAATAGAAGAATAGAAGGATAGAAGAATAGAAGAATAGAAGAATAGAAGAATAGAAGAATAGAAGAATAGAAGAATAGAAGAATAGAAGAGTAGAAGAGTAGAAGAGTAGAAAAATAGAATAACATAACCTATAACTACAGCGAATTTTCAAAACAGAAGAGCAGAGCACATATCTACTGAACAAAAAAGTCACTGTTAGGTATTCCAACGCTGCCTGATACACTATACCCAAATCCTTCTCAGTATCTCGCCTGCCACCCAAGGCAAGGAAAACTTCCTGGAAAACGTGAACACATCTTTTTCCAGGTATGTGCAGGTCGTCACACACACACACACCCGCAAACCCACGCGAGACAAAAAGATAATATGTGAATGCTCTTTTATGGATGCACGCGATATACAGTGGCGGCGGCCTGCGGGAAAAGAAGAACAAGAGCAAACAAGTTTATCTCTCCTCGAGGGGTCGTAAAAAGTCACCGCGCGTTTTCCGACGGAATTAGGCAGACATTCAATCCATGCCACCCGGCAGCGGTGGCGAAGGGAACAGGACAACCCAGGAAAAACAGATTCCATAAAAGTTGTAAAATGATCATAAAATCCTACTACATACATTGCATTGGCGGTGGTGAGGATGAGGACTTGAAGGTGGGTGTCCCGGCAATGTTACGAACTGTCAATGAAATCCCGGGCCGGCGACGGGAACTGTCAAATTAGCTGTCATAAATGTACGGTGAGACGTGACTTTGTTGAAGCCACCGTCACTTTCTCATATTTCCTATCGCCAGCAATAACAATAATAATCACACCAATCGAGGAAGTGACGTTGTTTACGTTTTACAACGGTCATGATTTGTTTACCGTAGGAAGCCAACCGTTGCAGGAAACGAATGCGTTTCCAGCTTGGCAATCCTTTCCTCTGGATCGAACGAAACTTCGAACAGAGTGTAAACAAATAAAGAGGAAAGACACTTGAAAGGAAGACGACGAAGGGATGCCACGAGAAGTGTAGATTAAATATGTTTATGAATGTGAGACAAACTTAAACAAAAATAATCCTCTCTTTCGAAGGGCTTCAGGGATTGACACGCCGTAGCAGGTTCATCGCGGGGCAGTGGATGAAGTTTGAAGTTTAAAGAGTTTGGTTTTTGGAGTCAAATGTTTGCGTCGACTTCATTAATACCCTCTTTGTTTATTTGATTTGAGGTAAATATTGATTTGGGAGGATCGGTTTGAAGTAACGCAGTTGGTGGTATTTAAGTTATTTTTGTCAACGATGCAATTTGTTTGTTTTTTTTTTTGCTGTGATCGCTATAAAACTTTCCATCGACAAACGTTTTCTTGACTTAATAAAAAAGGAATTTTTATATTGAAAAATATTCGGCAAGATAAAAAATACAATTTCAACATTTTTAAAAATAATTATTTTTTCAAGTTACAGTTGTAATGAGAAATCTATCTAGTTTATTTCTAGACGTTTACAGATTTCCGATTCTCAATGTTTATTTTACAAAAACATTAAAAATCTCACCTGTCACACAACAGAGCGTACATTTCTCTAACGCAAGCAATAAGGAAAAGAAAATCTCTCTGGAGCAATTTGTAACACGTGTCGTTTCCAAGCACTCCATCATTAGTCAAAGTTGAGGAGTGTGTAGGCGTTTAAAAATACGTCTAGGAATTTCTCAAAACAAAACAATGGAAAAAGAAAACATTTCTCACGAAATAAATTGGGAAACTTCAAAGCGAACAAAAATGCTTTTCTTCATTAAACTCATGATTTTTTTTTCTGTCCTATTAAAATATCATCTTTCCAATCAGATATCTACCAGCAAAAAAAAACTTCCCACTTTCTCCATGGGAAATATTTTATTTTCAACAAAACCGTTATATCCTCAGCAGACTGCGACGAAGGATCAACGACATCCCAGTGGCGTCCTTTCTTCGAAGAACAACTTCCTGCCGAAAGAAAAAAAAAGAAGATGATCCGCAAATGTGTAGGATTTGTGATGTTCTTTTTTTCTTTTTCACTAGCCCCGATGTTAAAGCTCTCAAAAGGAGAAAAAAATCGTACGTAGGATGTTCGCTCGCACTTTCAGTGAAACATGAGCAGCAGCGAAGAACACACAAGTCAGGAACGAGCGGACGAGAAAATATTAATGTTTTCTATTAACAAAACATCCGAATATGGATTTTCGCCCGCGTTCAATCAGAACTGTATTAAGGATCCGGAGGAGGATTTTTTTGTTAGTCTGAGTTTTTTTTCTTTCTGCTTCCTTGATAAAACGAATGAAACGAGCGCATGCATGAGTTGAAGCGATTCAATTTCGTGGAAGGAAATGAATCTGAAATGGAAAGAAAGAAAAAACGATTGAGAAGGCAGAGTTTGTTAGTTCTTTGAGGGTTCTACATATTATGAAGGCATGTTGAATAAAAGAGGCCATTTTGTAAGCAGTGTAAATTTGTAAAAATACCCTATTTATTTAATTATTTCAAGATAGAAATTGTATTTTGTCAATCACTAGAAAAAACTAGCATCCTCAATATTGCTCCTGGACCCATCTTCATTAATAAATATTGACTCAGAATTAAATTCCCAGTGAAAGCCTGGGGGTCTGAAATGTTGCTCAAAATATGCATTTGATTTCTTCGGCTTTGGATAAACGATTTTTTCAGATTTGTGTCACTCGGTCCATAGTTTGTTTTTGAAAATAGTTAACGACCCCCAGGTCTTTTGTGGTCTCTATTGCATGTTTCTTCTCGAACCTAGGAGTCAAAAGGCTTGAATGGTGAGAGCATCCAACGAACCCATGATCATCCGCTTTACAGCGGACAGCGTTATCATTCGCCCACGCCTGCTCACGACTTGCGGATATTTTTTTAGCTTTTACGAGATGTTAAAAGTAGAGAGGCTATATGGAGAGGCGAAATTAACTTGTTAATTTTTTGTGAACAATAACAATAATAACATTCAACAAAAATAATTTAAAATGATTCGAACTTAATTCTACACAGGTCTTATCGCTTGATTGGAACCGCGATGTGGGGTGCCAATCAAGTGACAGTTGCCCCACCATCTTCAGAAATTTGTTCTAAAATTGATCAGGGGGTGTCTTTAAACGACAATATTTCCAAAACGCTAATATTGATGCCCCACCTTCCTTGAGAATCTGGTCAAGCAAGGGTTTCGCCGAAGGTTATGAAATTATTTTAAAGGCTTTGTATTTAGTTTTGACTGCAAAAAACAACCAAATTGATTTTTTTTTTGCAAAACGTTTGAATTGTTCTGTTTTTACATTTTTTTAATTTTAATTGTCTAAAAATAATGGCCATGAATAATAGAACCCCACAAAAAAAAAAGTTCTCCAAGTATCTTGTTTCTACATGGAAATAATTCAAAGAACTTGTCTTGTTGGAAAGAATGCAAAAAAACATCGGTTTATTTTAAAATATCAACTATTATCAAATAAATAGCTCATCGTTATTTAAGGAACTCCAAACTTTAAGGTAAAAACGGTTCTCCTACGAAAGGACGAATCTCAAAAGGCCGAATTACTCGAAAGGCAGAATTCTCATAAAGCCGAATCCCAAAAAGCCTAATGCTCAAAGGCCGAATCCTATAAGGCAAACCGCGTCTAACTATGGAAACCTTGCCATGCATGCAAGTGAGTAAAGTAGAATGATTTAAAGCATTTCAAAAGTGTTTCAATCTTGTTGTTTATTGAATTATGGTGACGATAACCGAAATTTTATCAAGTACTTAAATTAATTCAAATAATTACAGTTAATGTTTTGCGGCAAATAAATAGAAACTTTAAAAATTTAGTTTGCAGCAATGCTAGAAAGCTTTGCCTTCTTTATTTCGAAACCATTTTTTGTTAAATAACTATGGTTTATGATTCATTTATCAGGTTTTTTTATTTGGCGAATTGTCCGTTATGCGAAACGACAACTGGTATTATGATTGATTTCAGGTAAGGGTTTTATTTTTAACAAATAAGAAAAAATCTGAACATTTTGATAATTTTCGAATTTACTGTGATTTGAAAATTGAGGTTTTTTTTTGTTTTTGTTATATAGAATGTAGAAAAACTCTTGAAAAATATTTTATAAAATAAATAAAGCCGTTTATAAAATTGGTCAATTTACAGAATCTTATGCAACGAGTTTCAAAATGAAGTTTTCTTTTGGAGTCGTATGTTTACTAGAATGGCTCGAGACGGTCGATTTTTCAGAACATATTTTTTTTCGGTTGCTTTTAGGACCCTAATCAGCTCCCCGAAGTTTGGGTGCGATTATTAGCGTCCACACTTTGCGTTTTTTTAATTTTTACGGGAATTAGTATGGAAAAACGTTCTTTTTTTCATTTTCTTTTTTACCATTTTTATTTTTCACTAAATTTTTCAATCCATCACAATAGCATTAAAATTGAGAAAATTCTCTAAAACTTTCTCGAAGAAAGTATTGTGCTATTTTGCTCCTGTTTTAAGATACAGCGTGCTCAAGTTTTAGAGAACTTTCTCAATTTTGACGCTATTGTGTTGGTTTGAAAAATTTAATGGAAAATAAAAATGATTAAAATCAAAATGTTAAAAAGAAGGTTTTGTATGTATGTATGTATGTATGTATGTATGTATGTATTTGAACCCCCGTCTTGGCAGGACTTTGCCATGACCACAGTATATTTCAACTGAGACGGTTCGGTTAGTAACCACCATATATCTCAAGAACCTTTGAATCGAATACCTTTCTATGGCTAACGATTTCTTCTGAAATTGTACGGACATAGATCGGTAAAGCAGATGACTTGGGCCAGGCAATCCACGACTCCCTCGTCCAGTTCATGAGTATATGAGATGGCCCTTGTTGTAATATACTAGCTTGCTAAGTCATAGACTACTTAAATCTTAGCTAAGCTAAGCGTCCCTATTATATAACTACTAACACCGTCTCAAAAACAGTCCAGGGCTGTTGTAATATACTAGCTTAGCTAAGATTTAAGTAGTCTATGTCTTAGCAAGCTATGACTAAGCTATTGAGGTCCCAACATTGTAACTTTAGGATCATTCTCAATAAAGCTTTCAACCTGAACAGACGTCTTTAAAAGTTGAAGGCTTTATTGAGAATGATCCTAAAGTTACAATGTTGGGACCTCAATAGCTTAGTCATAGCTTGCTAAGTCATAGACTACTTAAATCTTAGCTAAGCTAGTATATTACAACAGCCCTGGACTGTTTTTGAGACGGTGTTAGTAGTTATATAATAGGGACGTGGCGTTACATCGTGCTGCCATCTGGTTTTTTGAAGTGCAAGAGTGGAAAAGTGATGAGTCATCGTCTTAAAATAGACGGCGTCTCTCTCGCCCAGCAAAATAAAGTCGATAAAGTACTCAGTTTCGATGAGAAAAAGTGGAAAACGTGGTCTAAAAATAGCGACGCCATCCCCCTATGGTTTGATATGTTATACCTTGTGACATTATTGCACCACTACGGATCAATTCAGTTCTAGAGCAATAATTCCGAGATGGCCGACTGGTTAGCGTCCCAGACCATCAATCCAAAGGGTGTGAGTTCGAATCTCACCTGATTCATAAAGTTTTTTTTGTTCATATTCAAAGTTCAATTCCTGATTCGAAATTTCAACGAAACCGACCGGGATTTGATCTCTGAACCATCTGCATTCGAGGCAGAAGCCGCAACCATCAAGCCACGGAGCCGGTTCCAAAAAAATGTTAAAAAGAAGGTTTTCCGCACTAATTCCCATACAAAATTCGAATGCAATGCGCAAAGTGTGGACGCAACCAATCGCTCCCAAATTTGGGGTGTTGTTTTGAGGCCCAAAAGGCATCAAAAATACTTTCTGTTTTAATTAGATCATTTTTTAAATTTTTCCATATAACGACAAGCCAGTCTAATGTTTATCCAACGAAGTTTTCTGAGTGTTACAAACGAGTTCCATTCAGTTAAAGTGATCTCAAGATACAGCTATGTGGATATTTCATTTAAAAACATTCTTCTCAGATTGTGTATAGACTATACACGAACCAATGCTTCAGAACAGTCCAGAATGAAAAATTATTCCAAAAGATTTTTGAGAATTATCTTTACAACATTGTACAACATCGATCAGTTTCTAATTTCAGAACAAAGCAAAAACAATCACCCTCTCAAATGAGACGTTAAATTCCAGATAATTAGCTATTAAATGGCTCTTTAGAGATCGAGCGTGAGGGCCCTCCAGATGCTGCAGCTGTCACAAAAACACACTAAAAATAACTCTCCAAAACTCCCTTCTCCACGCACGCCTAGACGTGCGCCAAGGCATAAACAGCTGTGACAAAGTCGTCCCCTTAGTTCCAAACGTTTATGGAATCGAGAGTGTCAAATTTCGTGTAGGTACTCTTTGTCTTCGCTCTGGCAGGCGCAGGTCAAACGCTAAGTGCGTGCGCCATAAACACGAATCCCCGGGCCTGTTAATTTTCCCACTTTTCTTCCAGCAGCATTGAGTAGGATTGACTTGAGGGGCCTTTGGGAAATTCATTTTCCGGGAAATGAGTCGTTGACCTTTCTTGGGCTAATGCTTTGAGAAACGATGTGATTTAAGTTATTATCGATGCACCTGCTGGAACGCTTCGTTCCGCTTCCGTAATGGGTTTGAGGAGGTATTTATAGGCGTTCGAAGAAGTAACTCCTCCGACGATTGAAGACGAATGAAGATGGTAGAAGTTACGATTGAGGAAAATATAAAACGAAATAGAGTGACTAAGTATGAATTTTTCATTATAAGTCGAATCCGCAACGACGAATGACGAATCGTTCCAATTATTGCCAGAGTGGTAATCACTACCGATACCAGAATCGTTATCTTCGTACAAATTGTACAAATTGGCGTGTGAAACACCAATCGCCGATAAGCACAACATCGCGATATGCTGTTGATGTTCGACGACTTCCGTTGATACCGACCAGTAGTCCGACCTTTGATTATGTGTAACTACCGTATTGTTTACAACACCCTCACCAGACGCTGGAGCGTTCCGACGTCACCAAGAATGCACATTCCAGAGTTCACGAACGGTTATCGGGCTCGCGAATCCTGCGACATCAACAGCTCAGAACGCATTGTAGTTCTGGGATATCTGACAGCTCCAAAACTGCCACCGGGGATGATTTATTGACTCCTCTCGATGTCCAGTGGTTTTCGCACTGATAACCCGTTGACACTTGATGGACATACGTCGTGTCATGGTTTTCGTTTGTACCTCGGTATAAAAGATTCGGTAGCGTCCTTGGGTCAACTAGTTTGCTTGTGGAACAATCGAAGAATAGTCCTCCCGCGTAGTGTTCAGTGATCGCAGAAACTATCAACACTTAAGACTTGAAAGGATGCGGATATCGCCGTTCCCGGGAGGGATCTGGATTAGTTGTGTCATACTTGGGATCTTGGCTGCGGAGCCAGTCTTTGGACAGCTACCACGCAACCCGTGTTTGCCACGATGTGTAACGTGGCAGGAGATCTACACCTTGTGGCCAACGGCCAACGAACAGGAGTACTGGCAGTGTGTGGCGATGGAGAGCGATGAGTGGTGGACACTTCAGCGAATCACGTGCCCCGAAGGATCGGTGTTTGATTACGGGTGGCAGCTCTGCGTTGACCGCAATTACGTTCAGGGAACAGTGTCAGTTCAATGTGGCGTGAAAATGCCTGAACTTCCTCCGATGGAGGGATCTCTTGGGGTTTGTCCCGATCCTGGATGCGTAACGTTCGAGCAGATCAACACGCTGTGGGCAATTCCAGATCCGGAGTTCTTCCTGCAGTGCCGCCCCGAACCGGACGCAACTTGGGTGCTCAAGCAGATGCCATGTGCTCCCGGAACGTTGTTCCACTTTGGTTTGCAAACCTGTGTGACTCCGGACGAATGGCTCGCTTGTGACGGCCAGGTTCCGAACGAACCAACGGATGCTCCACCTGTGCCTTCTCCGGCTCCGACTCCAGTGACCACAGTTGCTCCTACACCACCTCCTGTAACTACCGTAACACCAACGTTACCTCCAGTTACCACCGTTACGCCAACGTTACCTCCAGTTACCACCGTTACGCCAACCTTACCTCCAGTTACCACCGTTACACCAACGCTACCTCCAGTTACCACCGTTACGCCAACCTTACCTCCAGTTACCACCGTTACGCCAACGCTGCCTCCAGTTACCACAGCTCCACCCCCGGTCACCACCGCTGACCCCGACCAGGACGTGGGAGACTTCTGTATCGAACCTCTGTGCGACACCTGGCAGAACATCAACACGCTGTGGCCACTGCGGGATCCGAACTTCTTCTACCAGTGCCGCCCGGCGTTCGGTGGCGGCTGGATTCCCCAGCAAATGCCGTGCGCCCCCGGCACGGTGTTCAGCTTCCGACACCAGGTGTGCGTGTGGCCCATCCAGTGGGTGGATCCTTGCGGGCCTGCTGATCCAACCACCGATGACGATGTAACTGACGCGCCTACTACTGTGACAACTGGGAAACCTACACCAACTGGAACTCCCTATCCGAGCCCGATCCCAACAACCACGCCAGAAACCACACCAACAGCGGTACCTCCGCCTCCCGGAGTGGACTGTCTTCGACCGAACTGCGTTTTCCTGCAGAACACGGACATTCTCTGGCCAACCAGGACTCCGCAAGACTTCTATCGCTGTATCTTCCTGCTGGACACGTTCTGGTTCCCATTCCTGGACACTTGTCCATTTGGGAAGTACTTCAGCTTCGAGTACCAGAGCTGCGTGGATCCGCTGGACTGGAACGACGTTTGCGCAGCCGTTCCGGAGGATATCACCACAACTCAGATGACAACGACTGAAGCCGTCGACGAAGGAATTGATCCGTTGCCGGTCATCTGTGGATCACCACGCTGCGATACGGTTCGCGAGCGGGAACTTCTCTGGCCAAGCACAGTTGCTAACCAGTTCTACGAATGTGTCTGGGTCGAGCGCTTCTTCCAGTTCATTCCATTCCCGAAGCGTTGTCCAAACTTTTATCTGTTCGACTTCATGAAGCAGGACTGTGTTCATCCACTTGAGTGGACCGACATTTGTCCGATCTACCCTACGCTACCACCCAGCTGTCCGGACTGCTGCCCGACTTGTCCACCAGGAGAGACCACCACCACGGTCGCTCCTAGCGATCCCATAAACGTACAGCTTCCGATTGTGTGTGGGGTGCCACGCTGTCGCGACGAGGACGAAATCGCGTTTCTTTGGCCCGATCTAGACCCGCGGGCGTATCACCGGTGCATGCCCACCACAAACGAGTGGCATCAGGCGGTTATCTCGTGGTGCGAAGTTGGGGAGATGTTCCAAACTCTGGAACAGCGGTGCGTACCCGAGGAAGAATACGAAGATATCATCTGTCCCATCTATTCGGAGCCCATTACGGCGGGTACCGCCGGAACACCGACGGAAGCACCAGTCACTACTCCGGAAGAGCCGGAAATCGAACCGGAACTCACTTGTGTTGATGACTTTGATCCAACTAGCCTCTATCCGATCACTTGCGATGTACCGCGCTGTGTCACCCAGGGTGATCAGAACATCCGCTGGCCAGCGACCGACAGCGAGACCTACTTTGTTTGTCAAGCCCTTGGAGTCGGTAGCATTCAGTTCCCAAGCCGGATGCGTTGCGCCGCAGGAACTCGTTTTGACTTCTTCCGTCAGTGCTGTACCGTCGAGATTGCTACCGTAGAAGTTTGTCCCGTTTTCCCTATCGCTAATCCCGTCCTAACGTGCTCCAGCGAGTTCAACGTGTCCAGCATCCTCCCGGCAGCTTGCGACGTTCCTCGTTGCAACGGTCCCTCAGAAATCGTTACCTTCTGGCCTTCCCAGCTACCCAACAAGTACTACGAGTGCAGCGAAAACACCTTCGGGAACCTTTTCCCGCTTATGCAAGACTGCCCCACCGGAACCTCCTTCGATTTCTTCCAGCAGTGCTGCACGATCGAACCGGCCCTCACGGCCGCCGAAGTTTGCACCCTCTTCAACGAACCACCAGCAGTCCCGTCCATTATCCCGGAACCGGCCCCCATGCCCCTCCTAATCTGCGACCGCCCACGCTGTGAAACCCCGGAAGAGCGCGCCCAGATGTGGCCGTCGCGAGACCCGACCCTTTACTACACCTGCGGAACCGACTGGGACGGAACGTGGCGTCCGTACCAGTACAGCTGCTCGTCCGGCACGCTGTTCCTGGCGGACCGGCAGCTTTGCGGTGAGCCGTGGCTGTGGCAGGAGACCTGCGGTGAGGAGGAGCCGGCGACTTCGACGACGGAAGATGTGACGGATGCCAGTACGCAGCCATCGCCGAACTTGACGCCGCCGAATTTGCTGCGCAAGTGAGCTGAGGGACGGCATTTTTGTTTGTTGTAATATAATTTTTAAATATTTTGAGTGGAATAAATGTTATGAACCCCAAAAATGTCATTGCTGCAAAATGTCCAAATAATTGGCAAACCTGACTCGGAACGATGCGTCGCACTTTCGCCAACTGCGCGCTGTAAAGTCCCATACTGCGCGTTTTGTTTTTGTTGATCTTCTTTCTCGAATCGCTTGACATTGTTGACAGGTATGTTTTTATTGCACCAAAAGTGCAGAAAATCGCTGGCAACAATGTCTACGGCACATTCTGAAATGCCGCGCGGCGTGTACCTTTGAGAGAAACGGACAATATTTTTGTTTTCATACTGATCAAGTCAAAAAATCATGTCTACTTTGATTGTTATGATTTAAAATGTCAAAGTAGTTCAGGAAAGTTGGACAAAAAATGTCAAATGACAGCAATGATCAAAACAGTAGCGGAGAAGGATCTTCTATCGGACACCCAGATGAGTCAGAGTTTGCTCTCGAAAGTGTTGAACGAAGCGAAGCATTGCTGACAGATGTCCGAACTGTTCGACCCCAGGCGCCCAGGAGGCGACCTCCAACATCCGCTGCAAGATTGACTTCCGATCCATCTTCCGCTCAGCTGAATCCAGAGCTAGGGATTGGCAATAACAGCAGTGAGGATGAGTCCGTCGTGGAGCTCAAGCCTCGTACGTGGGAAAAGCCGAAGGTTCGCTGGATTGACGAGCTGAAAGCTGTCCAGGCCAAGAAGGCTGCTTCCGTTGGTTTTGGTGAGGTGTCGAGATCGGTTGGTCAGGAGTCCGGGTCGCTGTCATCACCTTCGGTGATGGTATCTGGGACAGGTCGAGATGAAGAACAAGAAGGTTTTCTAGCTGCTTCCCGAAGCTTCGAATCTCCGACGGATGTGGTGGTTATTTCAATGAACGAGGTGCGTATGACAGCAGAGTATAGAATAATTAAGTGTAAGTGTGCTGTCCATTTGTCTTTGGTTCAAGACGCCTAAAGGTAGGTGATCCGAAAGCACAATAATCTCGCAATTCGCCTGCAATTACACTAAATTTTCGACAACAAGAATCTCCTTATCACTCTACGCGCTTGGACTGCCCTTCTTATCACCAACTTGCACCTTTTTGCGCGCGACATGACCACATAGAAATTGCTCGCGGCGTCTCCATACTCTTCGGGACGTTTCTCTGACCGCAGAGGAAAATTCCTCCAAAAGCTTTTAACTCTAATTGCTTGAATTCTGCAACGAATCGGTACCGGCGGCCGTGACTCAATTAAGATGGACACGATAATGCTTTCAAGGGGGGCCGTATAAAACAACTGGCCGGTGCCGTTCGGAGGACCAGTTGACACTTGATTTCAGGACACACTCTTGGCCACATCTTCGAGACAATTACATTATGAAGGGTATGTTTGGTTTTGGTTTGGAAGCTTCGGGAACGACGGAAGTTTACGTTGCGTTTTGGATCTTTCAGCGATCACCTTGATTCTGCTGGCGGCCGTCGTGGCCGGTGCTTCGGCGGCGGCTCGCTGCGTCCGAGACAACGGAAGCGGTCAGCCTGGCTGTAAGAACCTGGAGGAGGTGACGCAGGGCGTTTGGCGCCACAACCACGACCCGACCGCATACTGGGAGTGCTCCAAGCTGAACCAGCCGGCCACGCTGAACCGTTGCACGAGCGATTCCGCCTTCCACCCGACCCTGCTGGAGTGCGTCAGCTGGGATGACTGGGAGTGGCAGCCGACCTGCGCTCCGCTGACCCGACCGGACGTCGTGGACGCTTGAACCCTCCTGATTGATGAGTGATTTATGTTTTTGTGAGCAAATAAACTTTGGTAAACTGACAGTTGGTAGTATTTGTTGTCAATTTAGGGCAATGTAAACAATCTTTGAGGTTAGAAATTTGTAATGGTGATAACTGTCAAATTGATGACGTCCCCCCCAAAATAAATAAAACAAAGGATTAATGACAACAACAACAAACTGTCACATCACTTATCTTTATTAAAGACAAAAGTCTTGCCACTCCACTGGAAAGACGCACTGTTGCATTCCAAAGTGGAAGACCGTTCCCGCTGCACAATCTCTCTCTAGCGGAAACCAGTAACCGGACGCGTGCGGAATACACTGGTAGTACATGGTCCAATCGCTGTGCGGATAATGGGTCGGATCCATGACCGCACAAACCGGAACCGGACATATGCCACGTTCCGGCGTGGGAGTCGTTCCAGCTTCCGTAGTCGTCGTCGCTTCCGTTGTTGTGGTTTGCTCCTCAGTTGTCGTGGTCACCTCTTCCGTAGTTGTAGTCACAACCTCCGTAGTCGTCGACCCGTCGTCGGTAGTGTCCCCCGGAAACTCGCAACTCTTCACCCAGTTATCGGCACTGACGCACCCCTGACGGGTCCAGCTGAACAGGGTGTCCCCTTCACAGGGCACCATCGTCGGGACCATTCCTCCAGTTGGTCCCGGCATGCATCGCACAAAGTAGCGGGTCAGCATCGCAACCGGCCACAGAACCCGCTGGTCGGCGGGACTCTGGCAGACCACCTCGGGACACTCGGGAAGTTCCTCCGGACAGGCTGGTTCCCAGTCGGCGGGGAGAACGCATCGTTGCAGCCGGAAGTGGAACAGCTGCTTGTCGAAGCAGGGTGTCTTCAGCAGGTCCCAGTTGCCGTCGCAGCGTAGGAAGAAGTTGGCGTCTTCCAGAGGCCACAGGGTGTTCCGGTCGGCCGCCGTGGAACAGTCCGGATTGACGCACCATGGGTGTTGGACTTGGGCGTGGATGTAGGTTAATCCGGAGAGAAGCAGGATCGCTAGTTGAAGTGCCGCCATTGTGACGGGTGAAGATTTGAACGGATACTGAAGGGGATTGTTGTTTTCGGCGTAAATATAGGTTTTAATCTAATCTGGACGGAACCTGTGATAGCCGCGTGTCGAGAAATGACTATCAGTTTGATTACTTTTACAATGCTGATTCAGTTGTTCAGGAAGTAGGAGATGCATGCTTTAGGGGGCTAAATCGACAAGTAAACAATCGAGAGGTTAAGAAATTTGACAGCCATCAGAGATCGTTTCCTTTGCTTTCAAAAATACTTACACAGACTAAAGTTTATTCCCGCAATCGTTAATATTGTTAATGAATTTGGGAACCACGAAGGAATATATTCACGTTTATAGCCATACCATAAGGCTTTCTAGGCCCAGTGAAAAAAATATAATTTAACCCAAAAATGACGAACTTCTCGTCACAGTGTCCTGATGCAAAAAATGATCGAGCTCGAGCTGTCACAGCCCTGCGAAGTATGTTGGCTGACATATCGGGCGGTTGGTTAAAAAAACAGCTATAAGTCGCCTGACGACAAACTTTTGCTAGAAAGAGATAGGAAATCTGATGCAAACAAACGCGCAGCTGTCATGTAAACATACTTTGAATGTGTTAGTAAATTTCCGACTAGAAAGCCTTATACCACACCATACTCGATGAATAAGTTCTTTTGTGGTTCCCAAAGTCATGAACAATATTCACGATTTTGGAAATTGATTTTTCCCGTGTACAACTGTCAAAAAGAAATAATTTCAAAGTTGTTGAGTCGGGTGTCCGATTCTCCGGCTCCAATTTTTAGATTCATCTCTTTCGTTTAGTTTCGTCGTCCAGTGTCAAGTTAAGAAGAGTTGCTTTTAGCGGAGACACAAACCATTAGACTAATTCAACTTAGGAGTCAAACTTAGGAGCTTAGGAGGTACCAAACGGTTTTTCTTCAAAATTAAAACCACATTTCAAACTATATTCTTTGTTGGCATCAAACCGATAAGCTGGCAAAACTTTTATTGTACCTACGTTTGTTCGTTCGTCAAAAAAGAAACCCCCAAACCCCAAACCACTACTCCTTGCTCGGTGGCCGGCACGTTGGCGTCCAGGACCAGTCGGCCCAGTTGATGCAGGTGCGCGTGGCTTCGCTGAACATGCCCTCCGTCGGGCAGCGCCGTGGCTCGGCCGGGCTGTTTGCGGTGGTGCACTCCCAGAACGCGGTGGGGTCCCAGTTGTTGCGCCAGAGCCGGGCGGTCATCTCGGCGGCGTTGCAGTCCGGACGTCCGTCGGAGTCATCGCGGATGCATCCGGCGGCCAGGGCCAGCAGGGCGGCGAGGGCAATCAGGACTGGAAAGAAGGAGTCGGTTTGATATTGATAGGAATTTGTTAAAAAAATACTAACACTTCATATTCAGTTGAAAAGGTTGGAATTCTGTAACAGGCAACGACTTCAGGGAAAGTGATACCTCCAGATACCTAAGATTCACTATTTATATCATCAAAATCACCCAAGTGACGCGATGCCCAACGAGATGATGTCCCAAAATGTTGTCCCGACATGAGTTCGGAAGACTCAGAGCGATAACGTCCATCTACATTAGTTGCAGTTTTAGCGTAAGTTTCACGAGTCTTGTCCGGTGGATGCAGCGCAAAACAAAGTTCCAGCGTGTTCCGATAGCGATCGAGCATGGTTGTAAACAGAACTCATTTCGGCGCATCAAAAGTCGATGTCAGATATGGCGCTTGTCTCGATCGAACAGAGTCATCTTGCTCCAGGGACAGATATTTCTGTAGCTGAAGACATTATTACCACCGACACCGACGTAACACTCCATGTAAAAAATCTGCTGAAATGTGTCCCAGCACGACTCACCCCAATTACTTCCTTGGAATCACCCCTTGCCGATAAAAATATATTTCGCAACACTGCTCAACCCATTGCACAGTGGGCGAAATGGTACCCAAAATCGGACTTAATTGAACGCGGCTGGTTCCCTGGTATGAAAAATAGTGTTTCTTATGTAAAAAAATCCGGGGAATCGATTGGTGATGGTTTCATCCACCGCACGAAACGGCAAAGGGTCCATTTTGCCCCAATTCCCCATTTTTTAACATTTTTTCTTGAAAATCGGTCTGTATTTAGAGCGAAGGCTTTATGCGGCCATCCAAAATGCACTTAACTTATGTGAAAATGTCCCAGGAATCCAGTGAAAATAACCACTTGCACCGCAAATACCATCTAGGGTCCATTTAACCCCAATTCCGCTATAAAAGCATTTTTGGCCATTTTCAAATGTTAGGTCAGATTTTACAAATCTGAAAATATTTTTATCGTAAAGATCAGACAATTTTACATAAGAATGACGATTTGCACTTGATTGTTTGACACATTTATGTTGATATAGAAATTAAACTAAATAAAAAGATTGAAGAATCAGTTTTGGGCCAATTTTCCCAAACGCAGAATAAACTGCCTTTTACATAATTTTTATTTTTATCAACATAAATGTGTTAAATTATCAAGTGCAAATCGTCATTCTTATGTAAAATTGTCTGATCTTTACGATAAAAATATTTTCAGATTTGTAAAATCTGATCTAACATTTGAAAATGGCCAAAAATGCTTTTATAGCGGAATTGGGGTTAAATGGACCCTAGATGGTATTTGCGGTGCAAGTGGTTATTTTTACTGGATTCCTGGGACATTTTCACATAAGTTAAGTGCATTTTGGAAGGCCGCATAAAGCCTCCGCTCTAAATACAGACCGATTTTCAAGAAAAAAATGTTAAAAAATGGGGAATTGGGGCAAAATGGACCCTTTGCCGTTTCGTGCGGTGGATGAAACCATCACCAATCGATTCCCCGGATTTTTTTACATAAGAAACACTATTTTTCATACCAGGGAACCAGCCGCGTTCAATTAAGTCCGATTTTGGGTTCCATTTCGCCCACTGTGCATTGTTTGCAAACAAAACGTAGTTTATGAATGAATCAGCTGATTTGTGTTTACAAACAAAATAGAATCAGTGTTGCCTTGCTAATACATTTTTCGAAAAACCGTTTGACAGCTCACCGGACTTACCGGAGGGGTGATGCAAAGAAGGGTCATCTTTTTTACTTGAGTGTTACGTCGGTGTCGGTGTTATTACTATGTAACGCTTTAAAAATAGATCAGTTTAGGAGTTTGATGAAGAGATGCAATTAAAAAAAATCAACTGACGGTGACAGAATTAATGATTTCTTGAATTTCAGAATGATAAATCACGTAGTGATATATTTTTTTTTTTATTTTTTTTATGAATTAGTGCCATTTTGCATGTAGCAAAACAAAGGTCTTAAATTATTGAAATAATTTAATGATATGATTATATGGATAAATCATTAAAAAAAAACAAAAAATGTCTTAATTGCTTACGAAAAAGTAAATCTACGGTAATTCAACAGAACTCAAAGTTGGAAAACAGAGAATCCAAAAAACAAAATTGTCTGAATAAAGAAGAGTTGGGGAGGAATCAAGTCCATGTTTCAAAAGGTTTATATTAAATTATTTAAGATCGTTTGGAAAAATCAGACCTAATTTCATTTTTTTAAATATTGTTATCAGAGGGGTCTGAAAATTTTACAAATGATCCATATTTTGACAACTTGATGAAAATAATCGTGTAAAAATGTAACCTAATAATGTTGGAGAAGTCGCTATTCATTTAGCGAAATCTTAGCTTGCAAATTTGATTTTACATCGAAAAATAAAGTTGAAAAATTTTTGCGACCAAAATTTAGATTTTTTGAAAAAAAGTATTGATTCAAAAATGTATAACTCGGTCAAAGATTTTTTGTACAACCTGGAAATTTCTGAAAAGTTGGCATTTGATGTCCCCTAAAACATATCAAAAAATAAAAATAGTGTTTTTTTTTGCAAATCAAGTTTTAGTGACAAAATAGTAGTTTATGCAGCAAGTTGCAAAAAGAGGATTTTTTCAGCACGAGTCGTACATTTATCCAACGAGGTTCACCGAGTTGGATAAATACGAAGAGTGCTGAAAAAATCAAGTTTTGCAACGAGTTCCATACAACATTTTTTGCAATTTCGAAAAACACCCATTGAGTGAAATTTTAAGTCTAATTTTCATATATTTTGTCAATAAATCGTTTAAATCAAAAAAAATGTTGAAAAGTGTTACTTTTCGAAACAAGTGCTGAAAAGTTCAACTTTTCAGCACCCATTTCAGTGCTGAAAAGTAGAACTTTTCAGCATTTATTTTGAAATGTGTAGCTATTCGTTATTGCTATTTTTGGTACAGAAAAGTAGGCTATTTCGTCGTTCAAGAATGACAGGAAAAGTAAGTAGTTTCACGACGGAATTGCAAAAAGATAAATAAAAAATCACCAAAAATATTTTAACCGTGTATCATTTTTTCCTCATGTCCATACCTACAACTTTGCCGAAGACACCAAATCGATCAAAAAATTCTTTCAAAAGATACAGATTTTTGAATTTTCATACATCATTTTTGTACGGAGACCTGCCAAATTTGTATGGAAAATTATATGGACAAACTAATTATGGAAAATGGCACCAAAAAAGTTTCAGTCGGATTAAAAAATACAAAAAAAAATCAAATGACCGAAATCTGAGAGAACTGCTCCACACATAACCTTCGGACGTCTAGAAATGACTTTACTTTTTTTGTGTTGCAAAAATAGTGGATCCACGTTATTTTAATTTATTGATTTTAATTTAATTGTTGGGAAAATATCAGCAAACATTTGTCTTATTGAAGAAAATTTAGTTAATTTTAATTTTCATATCTGTAAAATGCCTAGTTCTTTATCTAATTTTTATGTAATGTTGTATTTTTTTAAGGGATTCACACTACGAAAAAATCGTGTAATTTTCCGTTAAATTAGATGCACATAACTGGAGCATCAAATGAGACGTAAAATTACGTCAAATTTTATATTACACGATCCAACTCACCAATCGAGGTCGTGTAAAATTACATCTCACGCAATTTTGGTGGGACGATATTCTTATTGGAAATTACAGTTTCTTATAAGACTAATAAAGACATGTTTAGCTTGACCAAAACCGATGTTTTATTTGACCTCATTATAATTAAATGCACAATTTGTTAATTCACAACCACAACAATTCTTTCCGGCTTTTTATCCTTATTTGTTTGAAATCACTTTGTATTTTATTGCGTCCATTCACCAGATATTGTTGGTCACCCTGCTGAAAGGAATCCGCTGTTCATGGGAATCTGCTTCTACCTAGCAGCTTCACCATATCGTCACTTTTCACTGAATCTTTCACTTTGCGAGACATTAAATTCTTCGACCGGATAGTCCGCTTTAAAAACTGCAGATCCACGGCGTCCAGAACTTGGTTCCTGGTCAACCGGCTTTCTGGAAGATGACTGAAAGAAAGTAAACAAAGCACCACCTGTAATGAGAACCCGAGTTAATTTAGGTTTAATTGATCCGATTTATACAGAAATATAGTATATTTACCTTTGCTGACTGCTTGTAAATGCCTCCGTTGGTCGTTTGATGCAAATTCCGTCACAATACCGGCAAATATTGAGGGGAAAATCTCCAGTCACAGCTACTTCCAAGATTTTCAATATGGCTGTCACTTTTTTGCACAACACATTCGGCACACGTGGAATGAAAAAAGTGCGTGATATTCTGTTTTATCTGATGTAAGATTACATCTAAAAACACGCTCCAATTATGTGCATCAAATTTAATGTAATATTAGGTTGAACTTAATGCTTTATTAGATTTCGCATAATGTAATGTTTGGCAAAGGCATGACAGTGTAAATTTGGGCTGATTACGTCAAAACAAACCTAATTTCACATCAAATTCTCATTTACATGAACAAATATTACGTCAAATGAGCGGTTCCATTAAATGTAATATTCCAAATTTTGTGTTATACATTTACAGTATGTAAATAAAAAGTACTTTCACCCTTTGGGCACTATGCACATTTTGTGACGAAGGGACCATCCATAAACCACGTGGACACTTTTTTGAAATGTCAGATCCGCCCCCCCCCCCCCCTCGTGGACAATTTTCATACTAAACAAATCTTTTTTGTATAGAGCGTGGACAATCGCTCATCATTTCGTAGTTTTTTTGGTGATCAAAATAGGTCAAATGATTATTGGTAACCTAATAGAAACAAAAAATTATTGAACAAAATTGATCAACTCCATTTTCTGCAAGTAAAAGTTAGATAAAAAATGACTGAATGATGACAAGCTGCATCTTTGACTTTGTGATAAGGATATTAAAAATAATATCAAGATTCAACATTGTGCATTAGCAAAATTATGCCCTTGTCAAGATTAATTTTCCAATCAAAAATTTGGTAGAAATTTAAGCTGATCGATTAGAAAATTTAATTGTGTGACATTGAAAATCGAATCAATACAGACCACATTCGCTAACTCGAATGTCGCTTTTTCAATTTCCGCTGACTAGAATGCTCGCTAGTTCGATAGTATTAAAAAAATACTCAAACTGATGTAAAAATTTGAACCTCACGATTTCTGAGCACCCTGCTTCAAGCTTTTGACCGATTTCAGACATCCGAAGGAAAAGTGCTATTTGGATGATTACCAAATATTTTTTTTTGTTTCTTGTTTTTCGTGGCTGTATTTCAGCAACCCCCAACGTTGAAGGGAAATTTCTGAACACCCTGCAAAATATTTTTTTATGCCAAATCAAAAGTTCAAAAATCAAAAGTTTTGTTCAATAAAACTAGAAAAATGAAACTGCTGTCAACTGATAACTGATTGTGTGATGAGCTAGCGCTTATCCAAATGTACAATTAATAAAAAGGCTAGTTTTGTCAAAACTCAATAAAATATTGTATCTGATCAAATCAATTTGAATATGAAGAAAAAAATAATGAATAACTAAATAAGTGAATTGTAACAATTATATTAATTATTCATTATTACAAGGTATTTTTTCTCCAGATTGCTTGCTGACCGTAATATTGTCACCATCAAATTTAGAAAACACCTCAGACATTTTATCTCGAGTCATATCATCTTGTAGAACAATGCGCACCAAGGTTTTGCCACTCATGTGTCACCCACCGTGCAAGCATTTGAACAATTCGCGATGTGAAGCTTGCTGAAATGATTTATTGATAAAAATAGATATGCAGTAGAAAGTTAGGATATAAATTGGAAGTCTTCGATTCTCAGAAGTATCATTCTAGTTTGAACCTTCCTTTTGGTAGCTGACCCACTCTTTAAAAATGAAATGTGAGTATTTTTCTTAAGAACTGTTAACAACATCATGCAAACCTATCATCATTTCCCAACAATTCAGTCCTGATTGCCCTCGCCGCCCTGCTGGCCCTGGCCGCCGGATGCATCCGCGATGACTCCGACGGACGTCCGGACTGCAACGCCGCCGAGATGACCGCCCGGCTCTGGCGCAACAACTGGGACCCCACCGCGTTCTGGGAGTGCACCACGGCAAACAGCCCGGCCGAGCCACGGCGCTGCCCGACGGAGGGCATGTTCAGCGAAGCCACGCGCACCTGCATTAATTGGGCCGACTGGGCCTGGACGCCAACGTGCCGGCCACCGAGCAAGGAGTAGGAATTTACTGAGGGTTTAAAATGTTGAAAGAATAAAAACTCGTGTATTAAATTTGATTAAAATTTTACGTATTATTTCGAAAATTTCCATTATGATCACACACTGTCTTGGGGAATTAAGAATTTCTAAAAAAACCTTTTTTTTCTAAACAAAAACCCCAAAATTAAAAAAAAATTTGCCAGCCGCAAACAAGCTTGGATATTTTTTGATCATCATCATCAAAATATTTTTTTTTTGTATCGAAAAGTAACATTTTGCAGTTCTTTTTGTTTTAAGCGGTGAAATTACGTAACACATGGATGACATAAAATTTCATTCAAAAGCGTTTTTCAGAATTGCATGAAATTTTGTAAGCAACTCGTTGCAAAACTTGATTTTTCAGCACTATCGATCTCGGTAAACCTCGCTTGATAAATGTACGACTCGTGCTGAAAAAATCTTCTTTTTGAAATTTGTTGCATAAGCTACTATTTTGATACTAGTGCTGAAAAGTTCAACTTTTCAGCACCTATTTAAGTTGAAAGATTCATGTTAATTTTTCATTCTGTTTTTTTTTGGCAAAGAAAAGTAGGAAGTTTCGGCGCTCGAGAATCACAGGAAAAAAAGTAGTTTCAAGATGGAATTGCAAAAAAATATTTGAAATGGCCGGATCATCCAAAGGCATAAGACCGACCGGTATTGAAAAGAACACCAGCTTATTTTTTATTCAATCATAAATTTAAATTCCTGGGAGCGGCCGTGGCTGACTGGTTACGGTGTTCGCTTTGTAAGCGAATGGTTCTGGGTTCGATGTCCAACGAGAAAGTTAAGAACATAGAAATTTGAAATGATGAAAATGAACGAAAAACCAAAGTCGCTCGAGGCGGCGTTCGATCCCCCGTCCTTTGGATTGGTAAGCAAAAATGCTAACCACTAGGCCATGACGACATGGTAAGCGTAGACTGGAATTAGGAATACTGTTACAGAGAGCGAGTTGTGGCGCTATAACCACGGCAAATAGTGTCCAGGTCATTCGTGGAAATACAATGTCCGATCCCAGAGGGTCCCGGAGTACCAAACCTTCTTAGCATGGTGCTTCCAACGAATACAACAACAAAAAAAATCTCGGAGCGTTTGGTGGTGTGTCCCCACGCTTCTTCCTCCCCTGTCGATTCAGAATTGTGTTGTTGTTCGAACACTCAGTGCTCAAATTCAACCCGCTTCAAACGAATCATGTCTCTGCGATACGGCTTTACGTAGTAGGCCTGGCTGCTTTAACGCTTGTGATGTTTTTCAATGCATTTCGATGCAATGGCGCACTACAAATGTTAATAAATGACAAGAAAAGTGCTAGGCGTAATCTAACCTACACAGCAAAAAATCCGATGGTAAAATCGCATGCAAAAGCATGCACATCACCTTTGTGAGCAAAAGCATGTAATATTGTATGCGAAAACGTGTACATAATAAGCATGTACAAAAGAAAAATAAACTAATGTTGCACACCCCAAAAATAACATCAATCTGTTGAGAGTCATATCCCGATTACCAAGTCCGCGCCCCAACCGTCTCGGCGCTCTCACCGTCTTGTAAATGATGTGTCCAATGCCGATGTACCAGTAGGTTTTCCGTACGTCGTATACTGAATTAGCTGCATACGATGTATGGGGAACATACAGCTACATCGGTGTTGATCCAGCTAACTTCACAGCGGCGAGATAGCCGAGATGGTTGGGGCGCGGACTTGGTAATCTGGATATAACTCTCAACAGATTGATGTTATTTTTGGGGTGTACAAAATTTATTTATTTTTCTTTTGTACATGCTTTTTATGTACACTTTTTCGCATACAATATTACATGCTTTTGCTCACAAAGGTGATGTGCATGCTTTTGCATGCGATTTTACACAGATTTTTTTTTACTGTGTAATGCACTCTCCAGGATCCCTCCGAAAGATTGGCTGCGCTAGGGTCTGATTAGATTAGATTAGATTCAATCATAAATTTAAATTCTTATTTTTTCATCACTGGAACATTCTGGACAAAATAACGCAGTTATTAAAATTAAATGAGTAAAAGGCTCACATAACTAGTTATAATATAGTTTTAGGCAAACTTGATTAAAACTATGCTGCGCTGTAAGAAAAAAAAAGCAACCTAATTTTCTCAAAGTTATTACGTGTCTCAAGCAATTACAACACAGCCTCGCTCACCTTTACCTCAGCTGATGGGGTGACAATCGCATCAACAGCTTGTTACAACCAAAACAACAAAGCTCAACAACTTTAGGGTCACATTTTTCGCTCGCATGTCTTCAGAGGTCCCACCAGCTCTCATTGCATTGTGTGTTGTTTTGAAGGAAAATTACCTTCATTTGTCGCGAAACTTTTGCCCCATCACGGCTGATGGCGCTTCCCATGAGAGGTGACCACCTTTTGTCGAATCACGACAACGCTTCAATTGTTGTGTTTCAGTTATTAGATTACCTACACAGTTTCTAATTAGGGGAATTAATTCACGCGCGAGACTCACTTTTACTTTTTCTTTCGATTTTGTCTTCTTTTGCAGCAAACTCCCTGCCATCTGGTGGTGACGCAACTTTCGCCGCAGATTTGTGACCTCGTTGGAGCTACGGCAGCGAGTGATGGCGCAGGTAGCAGTACGGAGAAACC
The DNA here is from genome assembly GCF_016801865.2 of Culex pipiens pallens. Taxonomy (NCBI): domain Eukaryota; kingdom Metazoa; phylum Arthropoda; class Insecta; order Diptera; family Culicidae; genus Culex; species Culex pipiens. The sequence continues at coordinate 49,809,656 of NC_068937.1, read as the reverse complement.
GGGTACGCCCCCGCCAACCAAGGGAACGTCATCGACCACGACGACGACGACGCCGGACCCAAAGGACCATGGCGGGGATCCGAAGCATCCTGCGGTGACCGATGCCACCCCGGCGGAGGGTTCTTCTGGGGGAAGAGTTGGTGAGTTTGTTTCTTTGTAGTGTGTGTTTAAGTTTTTAGATTAAAAAAAACTAATTCTGAAATACTTTAAACATTTAACAAATTGGAAATCTACATTATTAATAAAACTTATACAATCAAATCACCTCCGTGTACGCACGAGAGCAAGCAGCAGTCAAGTGCTCAGTGCTCCATCGTTTTTTCGATTTTTTTCGCCGTAGTTTACCGTGATTAGCCGCGAGTTTGCTCCTGCAGCACGCCAAAGGCCGGACGTGGCCGTGGCAGTTCGAGTGCGGCCTCGAAAAAGGTAAACAAACCAACGCCGTGTCGGCCGCCATCGCGCAGGGGAGCGTGAACGCAGAAGGCATCGACAAAAAGTTACTACATCCCGGGTATGTTCCAAGATCACCAGTGCGAACCCGTTCCGGTACTTCCGGTGCCACGACCAGTGGCACATCAACATCCGCCAACATCCCCATCAGGAACGAGTTCCAGATGCTGAGCGACGACGAAAAAAAACAACAACAACAACACCGACGGTAGCAGCACTACCGACGACGACGACGACGACGACGATGGTCGTGCACGGAAAAAAGTGCCGACGACTAAAAAGAACAATTCTCCGATGGAGCGAAGACCACCACTAATTTTTGTTTTGGACACCTTGGCGGACGATGTTGACGAGTTGCTGGAAGGCCTCGGATATTGTTTGAAAGTCGGCAGTGCAAGTGATCACACTGAATAAAAAGAATTTCGACCTGGTGTTTGAAGAATTGAAGCGTAGCAACTTCAACTTCTACACATTCAACCCCGAGAAGCCCCCTGTTAAGGTCGTCTTGCAGGGTTATCAAGACCGTCCGATCTCCGACCTGAAGGGTCACCTTTCGGACGCCGGAATAAAACCGCGGGAGATTAAAGTGCTCTCGCGCAAGACAACGGTAACAGATACACACACACTGTACCTGTTGTACTTCGACCGCGGCACCGTCAAGATCCAAGATCTGCGGCGGACTAAGACGTTGGTCGGTTTTTGGGTAAACTGGCGGTTTTACACCAAGAACCCGATGGACGTAGCGCAATGCCACCGTTGCCGGAAATTCGGCCACGGCTCGCGGAACTGTAACCTCCGGCCCCGCTGCGTGAAGTGCGGTGAGTCACACCTATCGGAGGCGTGCGCACTGCCACGAAAGGCGGACTTGGGGGAAAACGCAGAACAAACTAAGCCGCGCGTAAAGTGCGTGAACTGTGACGGCAACCATACCGGCAATTACCGTGGATGCGTCGCGCGCAAGGCCTACCTCGAGGAGCAGGAAAAGAGGAAGAAGAAAGCAGCAGCATCCCTCTCTCCTCAGCGGAGTACGAGTGCAGCCGTTCCTGCAGTTGGGCAGCGTACGGTTCCAGCGGACAACCCAGCGATCCCTCCTGGATGGGGGCGGTCGTTTGCCAGCGTGATCGCTGCCGGTAGCGGTGATGCGGCCCAGCAAGGAGTCACCGGGGAAGATCTCTTTACCCTGCCGGTGTTCTTTGCTCTCGCGGGGGAGATGATGACGCGGTTTCGGAGCTGCCGTAACAAGGCGGAGCAATTTCTGGCCCTCGGGGAGCTGATGATCAAGCACATCTATAATTGATTATTTTTGTCAGTGATCTAGTTTTAAGCTTTCTCTCTATCTATCCTTTTCCCATTGCTCTTTCTGAAAGTTTTTTGAAAACTTTTTCTTACTCTTGTCTATTCCATAGTTATAAGTAATAATTTTTCGATTGAATTACGATGTAAAACACAGCTGAAAGGAACACCAAACCTCTGTTGTGTACCTTAATGAACTCATTGTATCTCGATTATTCACAAATAAAACCGAATTGAATTGAATTATTGAACTTGGTAAAACCCAGATGAAAAAAGTATTAAATAAAGAAAAAAATATAAGCGAGCACCTGGGACGTATTTTATGAACAGCTTCTTTAACCATCTGTCTGCCACAATATGTTCTTGAACGGTTTTCAAAACGTTTGTCTAACTCACTTCTGAATCTTGAAGGCAGGATGATGTTAAAATCGGTTCTAAACTGCCGTTAACATAATTTTTGTTTATTTATTATTGATACCAAAATAATTGTGTCAGACTCTCGAGTGCATACGGTTCAGAACTTTATAGTCAAGAGTTTTTATGACATGTTTAACAAACGTTCTCTAAGCAAGTATGACTTCTACTTGCAAAACTAACTTAAACCACGCACATTTCTAATGGATTAAGACAAATTAAACAACAGAAAAACGTGCGCTTTCTCCAGCGTTCAAGATTTCTCAGGGAAGTTAGGAAAACAATCAGTTCTGAAATCTCTTGTCGAACAAAAAGTGCTACTTGGGACGTAGTGCTAAAAAACCTATGCTTTTTCATGTTATTTATGTTTTAAAATCACATTTTTTCAACCTTAAAACGGCAATAACTTTTGGTTTGTTTATTTTCAATTTTAATATATTTTTTTAAAGCCCTATAAGTACTCAAAACAGCACTTTTCACTAGAACCCTGTCCTGAATTGCTACGTTCAAAACATAGATTTTTGAGGGTTTGCTCTGATGCTTGCTATTTACAAAATTACTCGTAGATTGCGAGGTTTGGCGTCTTCAACAATAACTTTATACAAGAGAAAAAAAATCCCAAGAATATTCTTGGAAAGTTAGATTTCATAAAACCCCTAATCGTAAAACACCATCTCATTTTTGAATTTCACCCACATCTTTCCAGGCGTCATCCTCGCCGTCCTCACCCTGGTCTCGCTGGCCGGCGCCGGTGGTTTCCTGCTGCTGCGCAACCCGGAACGGCGCGAGTACCTGCGGTCCCTGTTCCGCGGCCGCAACGTGCTGGTGCAGTATTCGAGGGTAGGTGGCACCTTTCCGGACTGGCTGTGATTGACAACTGCGTCCTTTATCTTATGTGTGTGCGTGTGCTCTAGTTTGGTTAGCTTTATCGCTTTAATTGCATTTAAAATGTACTTTTTGAACTACTTGAATATACTTTATTAGCAAACTGCTTGTGTATCGCCCACTGATTTACTTTCATTACTTTTTTTTCTTTTTCTAGGATGGCTTTGTTCAATTTTAAGCGTATTCTTTCCCTCATCCACAAGTGTATTGTGTTTTTTTTTGTAAAATATTTCAGTTTGTCCCAACCAAGTAAAGGGTATTTACCATTTTTTTGTTTCCTTAGGTCGCACTAATCCCGTACTAATTGTATCATTTAAGAGCCAACTTGTTTTTATTCGTAACATTACTAAGTCAATATTTAGCTGAAATTTCAGTACTGCATGACAGCATCTTTTAAGCATGTTTCAATTTATTTAAACGATTCAAATTTAATCCAATTTGCCTAAATTTCGACAGGTTCGCACCAACGAGGAGGCCAGCCTGTTGATGCATCCGCCGGGGGCCCTCTCGGACAGCGACGATGAGATGCTGATTTAATCTGTGCGCGTGTGTGTGTTTTGTGATTTTCAACCAATCCATTTTACATCGATTTAAAAAAAAACAAATATTGAAAGATACGCGCCCGTCGCCTTACTCGCTGTGTGATGATTATTACCACTAAATTTAAAAAAAAACACTAAACTAAACTAGAAAAGAGAGAAGGAAAAAAGCTGCTAACGTGATTTGACCAGGATTGCGGTGAGGGTTCAAATGAAAGGGTGGAAGCTGGCGTGTTCTTTACATTAGTCAATTTCTTTCTATTATAATATTATAAATCGCTAACATGTAATGAGCGAGGCTCAAGGTTGGGTTAATGATTTAGTAAGAGTGAGATTTCTAGTTGATTAAAGCCGAACTTTTCTTTAGCAAATATTAGTTTGATAAAATTTACACTTTTTCATGAGATTTTGCGCAAACGTCTTTGAATTCCAAGTCATTTATCAAACTAAGCAGTTGAAATCTCTACAAATTTTGAATCCGATTTTAAGACTTGATTTGTCAACTTTTCAACACAATTTAAATTTTAATAAACATTTTTATTTGCAAATTTCGATTAAATCGACAGTCTTCAGATCACTAATAAATCGGTGGTTGAAATAAATATTGGTTAAAAATTGTCCGAATTAACTATGTTCTTCAAACAAGTACGAATCCAATTGTCCTTACTAACCTTTGAAATTACTACTACAAGATTTAACTTGTTTATACCGAAGTCGATAGTTGAATCCGATTTTTGTTATGCTGATTCACACGAAAAAAAGCTTTTTATAATTTTACTGAATTTATGTTACTAGATTATAAATTTTAAGAATTCCTTTGGAATATATCTATGGGTTTGACACAACTTATTATTTGCTTTTCATTTATTTATTTTTTACAAAAAAGTCGAATGACAAAAGGTTGAAAGGACAAAGCGTCGAATGTGGACAAGTACTTTTTTGGGTTTTGAAAAAATGAAACATTGTTTAATAAATTCATTCTATTCATTAGACAACCAGTTTTGGTCGTTTTCTGGGAGATCCGGCCGAATTGTCTAAGTTATAATTGTAGAAAGTGTTTTGTAACAAAATTTTCTATCGTAACACAATTTTCTATCCGATCAACCATTTAAAAAAAATCGCTCCTCTGTAATTACTCTTAGCTTTAAGTAAAATGTAATTACAAAATCCGACTCGGTTCTAACCAGGTCCCAGCACCGAAAAGGACCTAATAAAAATGATGTTATGAATAAAAAAAAACATTTTAAAAATACACCTATATTTTGTTTGTAAAAAAAAGGTAGATTGCTTCCCCGTATAGAGCCCTAAGACGAGATGCATTGTCAAAAATATTTACTATTTTTTGCGCCAACTTTGACGAACTTAGAAGGTAACGATGAAATCCGTAATAACCTTTCAAAAAGGCGAAATCTTAAATGTATACAAGAGTTTATTCCACTTCAAGATTTGTTAGAGGTCCAATAAACAATTTTGTTTTTTGTTTTTTGGGTGTTTTTGAAACCGTATTCAATGCAACCCGGGCAGACGGAATAACAAAATTCATGACATTTCAATAACAAATACTGTTAAAATAACAAAAAATGTTATCGAATCTTCTTGAAAATCCATTTTTGCATAAGAGTTTAATAACAGTTTATGTTATGATAACAAAATTTGTTATTGGTCTGATATTGGTTGAAAGCCAAAACAACTTTGGAATAACATTTTTTGTTATGGAAGAATAACTCCAAATGTTATTGGGATTTTCGGATTATTTGTTTAAATAACAAAAAATAATAACAAAGATTTGTTCGAAGAATAACTAAATATGTTATAAGTCTGTTATTACAATAACAATCCAATAACAAAAAAATCATAACGATGAATAACAAATCCTGTTATAAATAACATGAAATGTTATCCGCCTAGTATTTTCAAATATCAAAAAATGTTATTCCCAAGTTATTTCCGTCTGACCGGGAATGCAAAAAAAATAAAATTTTGTTTATTAGACCTTGTTTAAAAAAAAAAAAAAAACAATCCGGACTTGCTCTAGTGACAGCATTGGGTAGGGGTTGGGTAAAGTTGCCATGGGATTTGCTACTTGTTTAAATCCAATGTTTTACCCTAATGAAATCTTTAAAAATGCAGTCCAGACTCGATTATCCGAATCATGACCAAAAAAAAAAAAGATTTTTCATATGTTTTATTATCTTATTTTAAACATCAAATTCGAGTTCTGCTACCACAATTTAGTCAAATTTGAATATTTGATTGTCTTTTAATTTGTAAAAAAAAAATTCAATATATTATCACCAACATTTTGGCCGCCATCTTGGATTTAAAAATTCTAAATAATTTTAGAGTAATTTGTGGTTCATCCTTAAGCTCGACCATTAAAAATAAGACAAAGATTTTTTTTTTCCTGATTCGATTATCCGAAGTGAAATTTTTCCGAGGCCTTCGGATAATCAAGTCGGGACAGTATACAGAGAAACCTGTTAGTTTAGGCGTCATTTGTGTAAGACCCCCAAATGTAGTTTGTGACAGCATGTCATCAGGTCGCTCATTCAGTGCTTGAGTGTGCATTGCAATAAATCGCAAAGTTTTATTTAGTAAACCGGTCACTTCTTTGCCTAAAAAGTGTCCACGTAGTTTGTGGATAGTCCCTTACAAATGTTTACGGTAGTCGAGATCTTACTTGTGTCAAACGCATTCTAACCTGGAATCCCTTTGGCCAATTGTCGCACTTACGAAATGTGAAAAATAGGCAACTGTATTAAGCGGCAGGTTTGTTCATTATAAATATGTACTCTGCTCAAGATGTACTCATTCTCTACATCATTAGTCATAGTCGGAGTTTTTGTTGGATTCGCTGGAGTCAGTTCTTTTTGAAAGGCAGTTGGAGTAACTAAATCTCTAAATCCGGAGTTCGAATAACTCCACAAACTTGGAAAATATTCAAAATTTAAGTGAAGGTGATATAAAATGCTCGAAAAAAGCTCGGAATTTTTTGAACGTTTAATTGTGCATGATACTTCATTGATCGCTACTTCCCCGAACCCGGGCATGCCCGCCTGACCTGGTTCGGGGAAGTGGCGTTCGGGGAAATGGCCGTTCGGGGATATGGTCATTCGGGAAAATGATTTTCAGGGATGTGGAAAATTAGGAGAAGTGGCCATTCGGGAAAATGGTTTTTAGGGAATGTTGCCATTCGGGGAAATGGATTGTTCGGGGATATGATTTTCGGGTGAATTTCATTTCGGGAAAGTGTCTTTTCGGAGATGTGGCATTTGGGGAAATGTCTTTTCGGGAATGTGGGTTTCGGGGAAATGTCATAGATTCGTCGATTCCTCTTTAACCATAATTTTTTTTTTGTAAGCTTCAAAATGCGTTTTATAGATCTGCACAAAACGTACAATTTGCTTTAAAAAATGCAAAAATGTTGCGTCGTTCCAGAGAAACCCACAAATTAAGGGACCTGATATCAGTGTCGTAAGTTAGTGATAGAAAAAAAACGTTTCTTAATCCACCATTAGGTGGTTTGTGCCTTCCTCACATTTAAAGGGTGCTATCCAAAATGCAAAAAGTGCGTAAATAACACTTAATTGCATATAACTTTTGATATCGTTGTCAGATTTTTAATGTTTTGAACGCGTTAGAAAGGTCTTTTGAATACTCATCCTACGATAGGTCGCATGAGAGATCCGGACAGCATTTTCATCAAAATATCTGAGATCCGGCCTAAAGAAAAGTGCGTAAATAACACTTTAGTGCTTATAACTTTTGATAGGGTTGTCAGATCTTCAATGTTTTGGACCTGTTGGGAAGGTCTTTTGAATACCTATCCAACGATAGGTCGCATGAGAGATCCGGACAACGTTTTCATCAACATATCTGAGATCCGGCCTCCAAAAAGCGTATAAATGACACTTACGTGCTTATAACTTTTAATAGATTCGTCAGATCTTCAATGTCTTGGACGCGTTAAAAAGGTCTTTTAAATACCTTTCTGAAAATGTATAGCATGACGGGTTTTCTTACAAAAACCACCCTTTTTACAATCTTCCGGACTTTTGTTAAAATCGTTTTTTTAGCATAACTTTTGAAGTACTTAACTAAACTGCATAATTTTTATTAGCGACTTATGGGACCCCAAGACGGATCGAACGAGGCCAAAACGGACAAAATCGGTTCAGCCAATGTCGAGATAATCGAGTGACAATTTTTTGATCAACATCCCACCACACACACAGACATTTGCTCAGAATTTGATTCTTAGTCGATAGGTATACATGAAGGTGGGTCTAGGAGGTTCAATTGAGAAGTTCATTTTTCGAGTGATTTTATAGCCTTGCCTCAGTGAGGTGAGGAAGGCAAAACTATCATAAGATGATTCCCGTATCAACATATCAGAAGGTATAGCAACCGTCACAATGGCTTGTGAGTTCTCTTTTTTGTCTCGTGCTTGCTAGCAAGAGCATTCTCTTTCTGTCACTCCTTTTCTTTCCCTCGTTCACACACACTCGCTGAAGATTGTTTTGGTTTCTCAGAAAACATCAATGAAATAACGCACGTAGTGAGTCCCGTTAAACTGAACTGCAAATATTGGTGCTGAAATTCTCGTCACGGAAAGAAGTGCTGTGAATTATGGGAGATGAAATATCGGGTATGATGATTGTAGTCGCTACTAACTGAAAGTTCGATATTCTTACAACAATGAAAGATATGAAGTTATTATTTTAAACTAAAGAATGTTAAGGATGAAAAATGAGCTTGGTGCCTCGATTAGATAAATCGATTTAAAACTTAAAATGGTAGATCTTCAATTATTTATATTCGTTGGATACAAAAACGTTTGGGCAAAATTTCATCAACGAAAAACAGAATGAAAATTGAAAAATTATTTGGGCTAAGAGAATTGTTCAGCACAACTTTTTTTTAATAGAAATTATTAATCTGAAACTAACGGCTTTCGTACTGTAATTTAGTAAAGATCTAGGTAATGGAAACAAAAGCGGTGGAGAAAGGACAGCTTTACGTGAGAATTGAAAGACTTTTTATCGCGGAACTAAGTACTATAAAAAAACACAACTGAGATAAAATAAAAAAAAATGAGACACTATGTAAAACAAATCATTGTAACTTTCAATAAAGACAGAGATAATTTATTAAAACATTTCTATTCTTCTAACCCATACAACTTGGTTCAACGGTCTCCGATGACGGCATCACTTTCGTAATTCTCAATGATTAGGGATTTGTGCCTCCGCAAACTAACTCCTATGCTTTCGGATTTGGGATTCGCCGCGAGTATTTCCACCCGTGAAACGATCAGGTGGTCCGGGTTGGTAGGACTCGGTCCCTTCACGACATCGACCTCGTCGCCCACGTCCAGCTGGGCACTCTTCTTGAGCAGTTTCTTTCCGTTGACCCGGATTTTGCTCTCGTAGAAAAGGGTCTCCACTTTGCTAAAATATGAGTAAAATTAGTTTCAACAAAAACTCAAGTAATTTTACCGAATCCCTACTTCCTCGCGATTCCCAACCCGGCCTTCACGATCAAATCCGCCCGCAGGGAACCGACGCTGGTTTTGACCAGCTTGGCATTCTTGTCCGTTAGCAGTTCGTCAAACTCATCCAGCTGGTCCTTGCCATCGTCATCGTCGTCCTCATCCTCGTCCTGGCGGCGTCCCTGCTGGTTCCGGTTCACCTTCTTCGATTTGCCTCGAATCAGCTGATTTTGGCGCTGTTGTCGAACCAGCTGGTTGTGTAACGTGCTCGTGCAGCCGGCCAAGTTAGTGTAGTTTCGCTCTGTTTTAATTGATTTTAGTGAGTTTTGCAGGCAGCAGTAGGAAGAAGGGGGGAAGTTGGTATTCAACAATCGGAAAATGTTCCGGTTTAGTGTGTTTCTAGCGACGAACGACATTTTTCGCGTGGAAATTCGTCTTATTGAACCAAAACTAGCAATGTAAACAAACGATTTTGACAGTCAAAACAAACCAAAACAGTGTTGCCGGCTATTCGAGCTTTTCCTGCGCTCCAGTTTCTTGCTTGAACACGAAGGTGGCAGCACAATCGCTGGCGGAGCTTTTGAACGTTTTCCCTCTAGTGGTCGGTGGTGGAACTATTGGAGGTTGGTGGTTGAAAGCTGCACATAAATTCGGTGGTCATATTTTCCAAAGCTTGTGAGGGGGGAAAATAAATGTTTCCGAGCTTAATTCGATGCTTTCAAGGGAGTTTTTGGGAATGGAAAGTGGAAGGAAGCAGTTGAAGTTTTCTTTTGAAGTTGACTTGCTAATGAATTCCCCTTTACATTTGTGTTTGAAGGAACAAATACACTCAATCCCCGGTGGTTGGTCACTATTTCGTTTGACACTTTTTTAGTTTGTACCCCGTTGGTTGGTCAAAGTCAAACTGAAAAGTGACGAACTGTCACTTTTTACACGGCGCTCACGCACACTATCAAAACAAACGTTTGGTAGTGTGAGTGAACTCCGTGTAAAAGGGGTGTCAAACTAAAACGTGACCCCGTTCGTTTGACAACAGTTGGTGTCAAACCAATAGGGTTTGAGTGTAATGGATTTCCCTTGCCCTTTGCTTTTTTTTTAGGAATAATTTTTGAACAATTTGATGAATTTCGAAAAAAAATCCTTGATGAAAAACTGTCACCAAATTTGAAGCTTCAAAATGATCAATGTTTGCATTTAAGTTTGTTTAACTCGTATTTTTTATGTTTATTTTTTTTTCTTCAATTTTTCCATTTCAATTTGTGTTTTTTTTTTGAATTTAGCAGTTCTGTTCCAGGACGTTACATTTGCCATTCTGAGATTTGGAGAACCTTTCAACTGAGATCAATTCATAAGCCTTTGCAGGACTTTTCTATTTAATTTCTAAATATTTTACCTTTTGCTTTCCCCTTTTATCAACGCCGGTACTCTTTCGTTAAACTTCAGAATTTTTGTGTTCAAACTTTGTTCAACTTTTCATTTTTCTGTTTTTTTTTCTTTCAAATATTGTGTTTTTCCTTTTAACAATTCTCTCAAAAAAGAACAATTTTCTTTATAAAAAAGCATATTAATTAAAATTTCGTGCCATGTTTTCAACCTTTTTTTTTAAAAAAAGTGTTTTAAAATCATTATTGTCCAATATATGTATGTATTGACGGGATTTTTTTGTCTTAAAAAAGTTTTTATGGTGCTGTACACCGGAATTTTCTTAGAAAATCCAAAAAGTTTTAATCCAGCTTGATCATGATAAATATAATCATCAATGCAGAAAAATGCATTTTAGACTGTTTTCAGATGATCAGACTTCCCATTAAATTTGAAGTCTGTAGAAAAATGTCGTGTTTATATTTATAACACGAACTAGCCATGGTTTAGAGGTTTGGAATACTTTTGTTAAATTTGAACATTTCATAATTCATTTGCAAGTCAATCATATCTGAACATTAAAAATGATACATATATTTGAATTTAAAGAATTTTGAAAACACTTTATAGATGGGTTTATGGGTAATTTTACATGATCTTTCAAAATGGGTTCGCGAGTCACGAAAATTCACCTCGTGAACTATGTTTGGCCCGCGGGCCATACTTTGGTCAGCTCTGATTCAGTGGGTCGTTAATCAAAAATAAGACAAAAATTTTTTTTTTTTTCGTTTTTCTATTAAAACATTTTTGAAAGTTACATCTTGAAATAAAATTAAAGAAAATTTTCAGGATTTTCAAAAGTCACGTTTTTTTTAAATGGCAACATTGCCAAATGAATTTTACCTAAGCAATACCGAAAACTTTGCCAAAGATATCATATCGATTAGTAAATCCGTTTTCAATGTTTCATCCAAATCCAAAAAAATAACAAAAATTAATCGAACCGATTATTCGAAGATTTGATTGTTTGATTGTTAAAAATCAAAATTTCATTTCATAGTACTTATTGGTAAACATTAAACATAAAACAAATATCGTAAACAGAAAAAAAAATTCACTGGTCAAGATCAAAGCTAAAATCCCAGCTCAAAAAGTTTGTTGACCAACTCTCCCATCCACCTCTATTTGCCGTTTAGCAATGTGTGACAACGCCGTAAAGTTACGTCTAGCGCGCTGTAAATTTACGCAAATACGGCGATTTTGCACTTCAACCCAAGGACAAGATCGTGACTGATTTGCAACACCAACAACAGCGACAATATCCTCAAGTTTCAAACCAACAATCAATATGTCCACCCAACGCCGATGATCACGAGACCGTTGTTTTGGGGTCAACTGGTGAATTAAGTGATCAATCAAGTTCACGATCGGCGATCAACTAATTTTAGCTGTTCACTTCGAGCGTTTCTAGACAGCTCGGGTCCAACCTTCCGGAACCGGATTTTTTTCACTGTTTTTCTGTTTCTTTTCGCCGCTCAGTCGGTCAACGAGTTCAAAATAATAACAATTCATTCTAGCGCGCTTCTAGGTTAGGTTTAGATCACTCGATTTTACTATACTAGCACCTTATGCCGTAAGTGTCTGCTTCCTATTTGTGTGAAGCCCTGCTCCGTTAGGGTTGACCCCGGAGGCGGAATGTCCCCGCACGCCAAGAACGAACCGCGCCCTCCTTGGTATATGGCCTGTGAAACTGTTTATCGCAAAATTTATACATGCACGGTGGTGGCTATTAATGAGCGTTTGATTCGCTGCCTCGTAATTAGCACCCCCTGCCGGGGTGTCCAAACTCACGTGTGTCGAAGCTTGGGTTTGTGCCTGTGTGTGATTGGTTTTGAGTTAAGCACGTGCACCTATTTTGGTTCTAACACAATTTTGATAACCCACAATATTTAAAGATTATGTTTGGCTTCCTTATCTTAATCCAAGTTTAGCTACAATTAGTTGAAGGTGACTTTTTAGGTCCAAAATAGGAGCATCGTCCTACAAAGAGACACTACCTGATAGCAACAAACGTGCTGTTTTTGGTCGTTTTTTTTTTTGACTGAAGAGTTGTGATCCTTACCGTGACCGCCTCTGTCTCATAGGTCGGTGTACACGTGCGAGTAGGGCCTTAAACCACTTGAGGGGACCGAGCACAACGGGCATTGGGGGTGAAGTGATTTGAATACATATTTGAATCGTTGCTTGCTTTCATTTCTTGAAAATTTGCCGAGAAAAACTCAGAAAGATGCAAAATAACAATAATGTTTTGATCGTTTTTTTATTCTAAACTAAAAAGTCCGCGAAAAAATAGATTGAAAAGTTATAAATCGTCATTGAAAATATTATCTTAAAATTGTTCAAAATAAAACATTTTAAGCAAAAAATAAATGAAAATGGGAAAAATGTGTTCTTACTATTGATTTCATAAACGATCTCCAACAAAGGTTAAATGTTTTATGGACCGATTTGAAAAGTTGCTTTGCTCTAAAGATTACTCTAAAGATAACTTTTTTAAATATGGAAAAGCTGCAGATTGTTGCCACAGGTGTCATATTTTTTTCAAGAAATATGAGTTCAATTTGGAAAACGTTTTTGTTAATTTTAGTAGAACACATTTATTGAGAATGTTGCTTAAAAGAAAAGATTTTTATTGCAAATGAAGATCTCTACTTTATTAGTCAATACCGGCGCCCTCCCAAGAAGCCTGCAGTTCAACGAAAGGGAGGAATGTTAGTCCGATAGTTGAAGTTGCAGACTCATCAAGCACATAGTTTTTCGCTATATACTTGTTGATATCGCTTGAGACCGTTGAATCCACAGCATCTCCTTCAAGCATCACGTGATTAATATTTTTTTGGGTTAGTAGGATAAGGTATTGGCTTTTCGATGCCTCCCGAGCTACGACTTTCATAACATACCCGTCGGCGAGCCTTCCGAGCAACGGTGCTATGGGAAGGTCTTTCTGGTTAGCACACACAATCACTCACACACAGTTATTTTGCTCCACTATTAACTCGACGATCCAAATTGTCAGTGCGTCTTTCGATCATTATATAGGAATGGCTTTTTCACCGCAAATAAATAAAACCTCCAAAAATTTAAACACAATCCACCCGACGCAGTGCCTTCCGATCAACGATGATATAGGAAGGGCTTTGAAAATCACAAAAGAAATCACTTTTCACTCCAAATATTTTGTATGACCTTTTGCTCCCTTTGCCAATTATGCACTGATGACGCTGCATTTTCAGAGGGTAATCTTCTCCTCGCAGCACACAATACAAGACAAAAATGCGAAACAAAAGGCACACACAAAAAAATCACTTTTCACTCCGAATATTTTTTACGACCACGCGCTCCCTTTGTCAATTAGGCACTCAGTAATTTTAATGAAATGTAGTTTTTCTATTGAAGTTCAAGCAAAATTTAAACTTTTTGTCAAATTAATCACAAATTTATACTTAATGTGAATTCTAGAAACGAAACCTTAAATGCTGCCTTATAGGTTATATTAATCTTTGATAACAACCCTGAAATTTAAAATAAGAATTTCTAGTGCAACTTTTTTCAAAGCCCTAATGAAATCGTAGGTTAGTCAACAAGTTACGAAATGTTGTTATTTCAGTACGATTCATTTATACATACAAAAAACGAGTTTTGCAACAAGTTGAAACTTTCATTTTTTTTTACATTCCCGAAAAACGACTTTTCTAGTCTCGTCATTTCGGGAAAATTTTAATATTAATTTGTGCAAATAAAATTGATTGAACAAATTTAATTATCAATAATTATGAAAGTTTTGCGTACCTAAGTGTTTGATAGCTTTAATTTATTATCTAACATTAAACATAGAAACATGTCCTAATTTGTAAAATCTTAAATTCTCGTTTTATGAATTTTAGATAATATTATTAAAGGATTTTGGTTTACAACTTGAGTTTAATAATTGATTAAAAAAAGTTAATTTGGATTATTCAATCCATTGCTTTGATTAACCCTCTGAAGCTGGCTTCGATCTGAATATTCGCCGAATATCTATTATCAAAAAAAAATGTGATTCTAAAACGTCATTCAATGGAACTCTTACAATTTTAGAAGAAAAAAAAAAGAGTTTGGAAGTTTGATTTGTGTTGTGTAACTCTGTAAATGCCTTAAAAATATTAACTTGGGTATAAGAGGGTTAAACTACCAGAAGTTTCTAATGTAAAAACGTTTTTTAATCCACCATTAGGTGGTTGGTGCCTTGCTTACATTTACAAATTAATAATGAAAATAAGTTTATAAACTAAAACATTAACATTTTCAGAAATGTTTTTCTCTCAGAATCTCTTTTGAAGCAATTTGGCAACCGGGCGTTTCGCATTTTGCGTGACTATTGCACGTAAACATTTGATTGTATTTGATAGTAAAAATAATTAAACTTTGTTGTAAATTGTCTTGAATACAGTGCTTTAGGGGAGGACTAAAAAAATATATCGAAAGTTCCCGTAGTTTTGAAGATACTAGAATATCTGTAACAAAAATCTTAGTGGAAAAGCTTTGGTTGATGTTCTCCTTTAAATTTGATGGTGATAAATCATTGTTGAACTAAAACAAAATGCAAAAAGCGTTATTTTTGATTGATTTTCTAGTTTTTCAAAATATTTTCACGCTCTGAGAAATTTTCGAGAAAATTTGTGTTTTGAAATTATAGTCCCATTTAAAATAGTAATTTTTAGGTATACTTATGTGAGCAACTCTCTACGAAATCGGCCGATTTCGACCATTTTTATTTTTTGTATTTTTTTATTTGACTCAAACTTTGTGGGGGCCTTCCCTATGACCAAATAAGCTATTTTGCGTCATTGGTTCACCCATACAAGTCCCTATACAATTTTGGCTGCTGTCCATACAAAAATGGTGTGTAAATATTCAAACAGCTGTAACTTTTGAGTGAATTTTCTGATCAATTTGGTGTCTTGGGCAAAGTTGTAGGTATTGTTGAGGACTTTTGAGAAAAAAATAGGTACACGGAAAAAAATTGCAGATTTTTTTATCAACATTTTTTTTACTAAAACTCAATTTCCCAAAATACGTATTTTTTGATTTTCGAGATTTTTTGATATGTTTTAGGGGACAAAAATCCGCAACTTTTGAGCCATAGAGAAACATGGTCAAAAAATCTGCCGCCGAGTTATGATTTTTTGAAAAAATAGTGATTTTTGGAAAAATCTGAAGTTTCATGCAAAAACAAGTTTGACATTACTTTTTAATGCAAAATTGAATTTGCAATCGAAATGACTTTACAGATTTCTTGATAAAGGGCTCCGTTTTCAAGATATAGCCACCGAAAGTTTGATTTTAGCGAAATATTTGCAGTTT
This sequence comes from Culex pipiens pallens, assembly GCF_016801865.2. Classification (NCBI taxonomy): domain Eukaryota; kingdom Metazoa; phylum Arthropoda; class Insecta; order Diptera; family Culicidae; genus Culex; species Culex pipiens. The sequence continues at coordinate 49,793,819 of NC_068937.1, read as the reverse complement.
TTCAATTTTTAAAAATAGTGACCATGAGTGACCATTTCTAAAAATATTTGTTTTGAAAAGTTCAGAAAATTTGCTATAAAATTGTCTAAGAGACATTGAAGATTGGACCTCGGGTTGCTGAGATAGAGCCGCTTTAAGAAAAAGAAACACGAAAATTGAAGTTTTCTAAATCTCACCAAAACAACCCACCTTTTTCTAATGACGATATCTCAGCAATTAATGGTCCGATTTTCAATGTTAATATATGAAACATTCGTGAAATTTTCCGATCTTTTCGAAATTTTTTTTTGAAATTTTTTAAATCAAGACTAACATTTTAAAAGGGCCAAATATTGAATTTTTATTTTTAGAAATGGTCACTCATGGTCACTATTTTTAAAAATTGAAAAACTGCAAATATTTCGCTAAAATCAAACTTTCGGTGGCTATATCTTGAAAACGGAGCCCTTTATCGAAAAATCTGCAAAGCACTTTTCGATTGCAAATTCAATTTTGCATTAAAAAGTAATGTCAAACTTGTTTTTGCATGAAACTTCATTTTTTTTCCAAAAATCACATTTGTTTCAAAAATTCATAACACGGCGGCAGATTTTTTAACCATGTTTCTCTATGGCTCAAAAGTTGCGGATTTTTGTCCCCTAAAACATATTAAAAAATCTCGAAAATAAAAAAATACGTATTTTGGGAAATTGAGTTTTAGTGAAAAAAAAGTTGATAAAAAAATATGCAATTTTTTTTCCTTGTACCTATTTTTTCTCAAAAGTCCTCAACAATACCTACAACTTTGCCGAAGACACCAAATTGATCAGAAAATTCACTCAAAAGTTACAGCTGTTTGAATATTTACATACCATTTTTGTATGGACAGCAGCCAAAATTGTATGGAGACTTGTATGGGTGAGCCAATGACACAAAATAGCATATTTGGTCATAGGGAAGGCCCCCACAAAGTTTGAGCCAAATCAAAAAATACAAATAAAATCCATTTCCGGTTTTGGTAGAGAATTGCTCATATGCCTATTGATTATACCTAAAACTGGGCAGCGCTCTTCCGAGAGAATAATGACCTCGAACCGAGAGAATAGTGGTACCATTTACGGACACAGAGAACACAACTCGAGATAGGCGATGGAATAATTCCCTCGAGGTTCACTTGCAAAAAAAATCATCCACCAAAACAAAACCAAAACCAAAAGTTTTGGCTACGGGAATCGAACCAGAGACCATTGACAGACTAACCCAATGACTTACCTGCCTCGGCTAAGGAGTGGTCAGAAGTCGATGTATGACACTTGTTGGAGATTCTTTGTTTTAATTAAGGAATTATCGCTTACTTTTTCAAAATGTCCTATGTATATTAGGGTGTTTCATCCAAACAAAAAAGTTCTCAAAATCAGGCAAACCGAGGTTCCCCTAGTAGAGGATACCCATAGGGACTCCCATGCCAAATATCAGCCCATTTGGTTGAAAATTGGCCTGTCCCCAGCGGTTCAAAGTTTACATGGAAATTACTATAGGATTTTTGTGTTTTTCGTTCAATCGTTCCTACAAGTCTGGGGACAACATGGATTCACTCGGAATAAAGACAGGTGTGTAGGGGATGGTCCAATGAACAAATTCCAGAATTAGGGTTGTCCATTCTGTCCCCAAGGTGCGCATTGGATCAACGTCCGGTGTCTCCAGAATCAACGATTCACCCTTCAAATGTACGCATTGTCCTTAGTATGCTATGACGGCGAGCTAAAAATTACGACGCCCCATATCAGACGGTGAACACGTGGCAGAGCATACACTCAAGTTTTGGCTCAGAAACATACTCTAAAGTAATGATATTAAAATTTTTGATGTTCCTGTAACAATTTGAACTATTCCAAATCACGTAACATGATGATTTTGTAATAATAATGCAATCGATGCTTCCCCACGTGTTCACCGTCTGACATGGGGCGTCGCAATTTTCAGCTAGCCGTCATAGCATACTAAGGACAATGCGTACATTTGAAGGGTGAATCGTTGATTCTGGAGACACCGGACGTTGATCCAATGCGCACCTTGGGGACAGAATGGACAACCCTAATTCTGGAATTTGTTCATTGGACCATCCCCTACACACCTGTCTTTATTCCGAGTGAATCCATGTTGTCCCCAGACTTGTAGGAACGATTGAACGAAAAACACAAAAATCCTATAGTAATTTCCATGTAAACTTTGAACCGCTGGGGACAGGCCAATTTTCAACCAAATGGGCTGATATTTGGCATGGGAGTCCCTATGGGTATCCTCTACTAGGGGAACCTCCGTTTGCCTGATTTTGAGAACTTTTTTGTTGGGATGAAACACCCTAATGTATATAGGTTGTTTTGAAAAAGTAATCTAGACTGACACTGACTAACACTTTTGTTTTGATGGTGTGAGTTGGTAGCACTATTCTTTCGATTTTGGCATTGAGTCCTCAATAAATTTTGAGGGAATGATTCTCTCGATTCTGAAAGTTGTAAAACAACAGGTTTTTTTTATAAAAACGCTCAATTTTTTTAAATTTCTTGTCGCAAAACGAGCCGGGTTCGGTGCTCAAGTAGCACACTTTGTTTGCCAAAAGATTTCCGAACTTGTTGTTGAACTCATTTACTATGTTTTCCCAACGTCCCTGAGAACTCTTGAACGCTGGAAAAAGCGCACGTTTTTCTGTTGTTGAACATCTCTTAACCCATTAGAAATGTGCGTGGTTTAACTAAGTTTTACCAGCGCACGTCCTACTTGCATAGAGAACGTTTGTTGAACATGCCATAAGAACTCTTGACTATAAGATTCTGAACCGGGTTGGATAACGTCGGTAGAACCGTTTAACAACATTCTGCCTTTAAGATTCACAAGAGAGTCATGCAAACGTTTTAATAACCGTTCAAGAACATATCGTGGCAGACAAGAATGTTAAACAGGCGTTTCATAAAATACGTCCAAGGCGTTCATTTAAAAGTTTTTTTGCTTAATTTAATCCTTTATTTGTGAGTAATGTCGCTTTACGATACTTTAACTACTAGTTTTTAGTAATTTATTAGTTTTGACAGGGATACGTCATTTTTGGATGATGGATAATAAAAAAAATATCAACAATAAAAAATCATCCAATTTCTTAATTATGCCTATGGAGATTATTTTTTTTCAATTATGTTTGAGTGCTAATTAACATCGCTTCCTACCACTACTCTGCTACTGCTGCTGATTCCCGGTGCTAAATGTTCAGTTTTCCTTTTTGATGATGAATCCTCAGGGCAAGTATCGAACCCAAGATCACTCCAAATGTCAAGTCCGGGCGCGCGTCTGCTTCTTTCCACGAGGGGTTATGTTGGATGAGCAGGCCTAAACGTCAATAAGAAGTCTGCGGTCATCTAGGTTTTACCAAGTTCACTAACAGTTTGCCAAAACTTCTTTTGAACATAAGCTGTTTCTATTTTTAGAACTATCTGTGCTTGTTTCGTCAACATGTTCTTGCTCGGTTTTTAAAACACAAACGCGAACTACACATAAACATCCTGTTTACGTGAAATCCCATCCGAAGCCAGAGGTCAATTCTTCTATGTTATCATGTTTAGCAAACTGAAATGGAACATCATGTCTGCAAATGTGATATTTTTTCGAGTTCTACAAGCATGTTCCATTTGAGTCAGAATAAACTTCAAAATCAACTATTCGTAATCTGTTGCTAGATTTGGCATTTGTGTTGCACAACCATGTTGAACAACAGTTTTTTGATCAAAATGAGAACAATTGACCAAATTTTATGACACTTGTTCAATAATTAACGTATAAAAACGCTTGTGCAGCAATTGTTCAACAAAAAAATAAAAAGCGATGTTTTTCTTGCTACTTGGGTGGTGTAGTGGTAAGAGTGAATCTCACCCCAGATGGCCTGGGTTCAATCCCAGCCGAACACGGTTGGCATTTTTCGAGATGAGATTTGTCTCATCAAGTCTTCCTTCGGGTTCGGATGTAAATGTCGGTCCCAGCCTAATTTGGAGGTTAGGTTGTTAGACCACTCTTATAGAATCTCGCATAGTTTCATTGTTATCAAAGTGTAATAAATTCAACAGGTAGCTTTAACTTCATGTTGCCTGCTGAACCATACGAAATTTAAAATAGAAAAAAAAACGAGCCCCCTTGCGTGTCCAACAAACTCCTCGAGTAGCAGCATGGACAACCACCAACCCCCTTTAAGGTGGCGCTTTTTTGCAGTCGATTACCCCGAAAGAAACAACTGAAAGAAAAAAAAACAAACCCCATGAACGAAAAAAAAAACTAAAACTGTTGAGCCATCGCAATCGATCGGCGCAAATTTGTTGACTTGAAGTGCTCACACACGAACACACACACACACACACACACACAAAAGGCGGAAACTAGCCAACAGCACTAACCTGGTCAGACCTGGGGCCAAACCGCGAGCAATTAGAACCTCGCGCGGTCAGTTGAGCATGAGCAGGCGCAAGAATCGGACGTGTCGCGTCAAGTCGCGCGCCAATATCATCTGCTAGGACGTCCGTCGTAGTTGAGGGGTTCAAAAAAAAAAAAAAAAAATGAGTGCCATCAGCAAGTACTGGTACGAGATCGTGACGCCGGCCGTGACCTGCGAATCGTTGACCCATCCGGGGCTGACGTGCGGGGAAAATTTGGGCATTCAGTTGCGCAAGACGGTGCCGGGGAATCTGCAGTTCTTCGGCCCGATCTCCGTGCTGCGGATGGTGCTGTTGATGTACACCCGCAATCAGGTGTCCTGGGCGGTGGTGCTGCAAGCTTTGTATGAGTGTGGGATGGCCGCGCTGAACGGGTGGTTCGTGAGCAACAGCTGGACTGCGATGTTCTGCGTTCTGTACCGGTTGCTCGGGCAGCGGTTCGTCAACAATTGGTCGGTGTCGTTGCCCGCCCTCGCCGGGACGTTGGCCATGTTCTGGATGCCACCGTACGTCAAGATGAGCCACTCGCGGGCGATCTTCAACGTGGTAAGGGGTGATCACAGTGAAGGGTGGGAGTAGTGTGAAGGATGCGTGGCTCCAGATCGATACCGAAGAACTTCCAAAACAGTGTGGAACAGCCTTGACCTTAGGGGAAGATTTGAAGAGTGACATTGATTATTAGTGAATCCCGCAAATTCAGCAAGAATTCTATCGTTAAGGGATAGAGAAATTATCCGGAATACACAATTACTCAATCAACAGTATTGTCTACATTGATCATTGGCTACCATTTAATTATGGATGATTTTAAATTTTAGTGATATTCATGATTTATTTTTGCCAACCAATCTTAGTGTTTGTGAATCTTTGCTTGTGCGGACTCATTCCTTGTTAACACGTCTCATGATGATCACAACAATTTGTAATAATTTGATTATTTCAACATTCAAAACAATTTACCCTCTTGTAGTATTGGGGTCCTTTTTGATTTTTCTTCGGTAAACTGAATTCGTTTTTTTTTGTCAATTTGCAGCTTGTTTGCAGCAATTCCACACGAAAACAGCATGACTTTTTTTAGCGCGGCGCGTCGAAAAACACGTTTTTTTTTTAAACGTATCACGAAATATTGAAAACATAACATCATCATTTTTTGATATTTTATGTATTTTTTTCCAAGGAATCCTATAAAAATATTTTCAGACATAGGCTCTTTGGTCCTGGCACCTTCAAAACAGCACTTTAAGTTATCATTCGAAATTTTCAAATGTTATGCTATATATTTGGAACATCTAACTATTTTTCCTCAAAAGCCTAAATACACTTTCGTTTGCGTCCAATACAGCTAAAATCGGTCGAAATGGTTTTTTTTAACCGAAAATCGACAAAAGTTGACATTTTTTGGACCACCCTAACACGGCATAGGTCACCCTAATGGGCAAACAAACAAAACGTTGTGACTTTATTTTTCAATCAATTTTGCTGCCGAGTTGCGTGGGTTTTTGAAAAAAATATAAATCCTACTCGATTTTTTTGATTTTTACTTTTGTTTTTTATATTAAAAAGCTGTCAAAGGCAAACTTATGGGAAATTGGACGAGCTTTCCGGTAAAGATATTTACGAAACTGAAAAATCAAGTCTGTCATATAGAAATCAGCAAAACCATCAAAAAACCTATTTTTTGACAATTTAATTTTTTAAACCGCTGTATCTTCCCAAGGATTGGACACAGGACAACGGTCAATATGGAGACTTTTATGTAAAATTGTCTAGTGAATCGATTCCCACCATTGGTTTTTAAAAAAATTTACGTTTAGACCACTTTTCAAAAAACAGTTTAAGTAAATGATTTTGTTTTTTTAGGAGAGACATACCATCCTCGATTTTTCGTCAGTCTTTTTGTAACATCTTAGGCTATTTCTTCAAACAATTTGAACGAAAAAAAAAATCGTGACATTACCTTGAAATTTGACTTTTAAACATAAAAATCAAAAAATCTCATGGAAGTGGCGTGTATTTTTATTTCAGTGTATTTTTTTTTTTCAAAAAGCTCGTCCAATTTCCTACAAGTTTGTCTTCGACCTCTTTTTGATACGAATACGAATACAAAAATATTTAAATAACTTCTCAAATGTTATTTTCGAATACAATTGGCTCCTTTTGCACAAAAAAAGGCTTATATGGCTAGGCTAGGCTTATAACATGTTTACATAGTTTCATTGGAATCGGAGAGGGTCGGGTACAAAAGTACCAGGAAAAATCCTGATTTGAGCTGGAATTGCTCTATTACAAAAACAAAAACAAAAAATCTGAACAAAAATCAACAACAAAAAAGTACAACGATATCCAAAAATCCAGATTTAACATCTCTTCGTACCTATCTTGTTCTGATAAAGGGTTAGTGCATTAGTTGATCATATTAGTGAATATCCTCAATATTAGCTGAAAATCTAAGATTCCGCTTGAAAGTTTCTAGAGTGCTGGATCAAATCGCGGGAGCACTGGCTGCTGGAGTGGGCCCGAGAGTCCAAAACGGCCGGAACGGTGGCGTTCATGGGGATTAGTGCCGCAATTGGGTACTTTGCCCAGAGGACAAAATTGGTGGAGTTTTGGTAAGTTCTTTTCAGCTTTTTTTTGTTAGTTAAGATACGTGACTAATCATTTGTTTGTGCATGTGCGTTTTTTTGCCAGCTCAAACAACGTTTATTTTTTTTGCTTTGCTCTATGTGCTTTTGTGTTTTGTTTGCGCGTTCAACGGTCGGCTTTAACTACGTCACTGCGCCATAGAATAGGTATAGGTAGAATTACAACTCGTTGCTCTTCCCATATAATCGCTTGGCGACACTGCCAACAGTGCCATCATCAGGCCAAACGGGGAACTAAAAAGTCTGCAAACTAAATGAGGTGCGCATTTTTTTTGACACGCTGTCATTTGCAGTGACAGATCGCGGGCGCGATTTTATTTGACATTTCTCGGGTTATTTTTCAAAAGGTCCTTAGCGCCAGTTGTTAACGAAGCGGTTTTTTAACCTGGCCATGGTCTTCGTTTCGTACATACACTTATGGTACTCGGGTCTATATGACCCAGAAATGTTTTTGGCTGCCAAAATTCGGAACCTTGACCGATTTTGGATGTCTTGACAGCAAATGAAAGGTTAAAATGTCTACTTTGCGATTCCGACTGGCAGAACCGGTTTTGGGCACTGTGGCCACTGGGAACCTTCTACAACCGAAAAAAGTCCTTTTTGAGGCCCCGACTTTGAGAACCTGTATCTCCGGAACGATAACTTATAGCGGGTTGCTTCCAGTTGCATTTGACGGGTAATAACCTCAACTTTAAGCTCCCGTAGAGATGATTTGTCAAAAGTGGACACCGGTTCCGTTAACCCGGAACATCCGAAAAACATGATTTTTTCAGCTTTTGTTATAAAATCAACACATTAGTCAATTTTTTCAACCGGATTTTTTGTAAATCATTACATACGCACACTACATACTACCCCTGACTGTTTGGAATCGTTCCGGCCAACTGTGGCCAATCCGGAACCGGTTCCAGGGTACCACCAAAACGGTTCCAATAATGGTATCGCTAGAAACCCGTCATGTTGCATATCAAACTTCATGAAATTGAAAATTATGACCATCTGAGGTCATGCCGATATCCTCTGACTCAACCTGGTCATGCTGGAACCGGTTACCGGTGGCCAGTGGGGGACACTTCCGGAGTATGCAGGAAGGCATATCATGCGACATATCAAACGTCATGAAATTGAAAATTATGACCATCTGAGGTCATGCCGATATCCTCTGACTCATCCTGGTCACGCCGGAACCGGTTACCGGTGGCCACTGGGGGACACTTCCGGAGTATGCAGGGAAGCATATCATGCGACATATCAAACTTCATGAAATAGAAAATTATGACCATCTGAGGTCATGCCGATATCCTCTGACCCAACCTGGTCACTCCGGAACCGGTTACCGGTGGCCACTGGGGGACAATTCCGGAGTATGCAGGGAAGCATATCATGCGACATATCAAACGTCATGAAATTGAAAATTATGACCATCTAAGGTCATGCCAATATCCTATGACCCAACCTGGTCACGCCGGAACCGGTTACTGGTGGCCACTGGGGGACACTTCCGGAGTATGCAGGGAAGCATATCATGCGACATATCAAACGTCATGAAATTGAAAATTATGACCATCTAAGGTCATGCCAATATCCTAAGACCCAACCTGGTCACGCCGGAACCGGTTACCGGTGGCCACTGGGGGACACTTCCGGAGTATGCAAAGAACCCTACCATGCGACGTATCAAACTTCATGAAATAGAAAATTATAACCATCTAAGGTCATGCCAATATCCTATGACCCAACGTGGTCACGCCGGAACCGGTTACCGGAGGCCACTGGGGGACACTGCCGGATATCGGCATGACCTTAGATCAGTGGTCCTCAGCCAGCTGATCATCGCGGGCTAATTTGGAAATTTGCCCCAGAGTCGTGGGCAACATGTGAAATATAAATAAAAAATAAGTTGTGGAGTAGAATAGTTTGAAATTGAAATTTTGACAAACAACTAAATTTTTGACAACATAGAAATTGTCACCAATTATACATAATCAATTGAAAAAAATTCAACATTCTTCATACATTTTTCTCATCATATTTCATGTTTTAAAATACATATAATTGTTGTACAATTCGACAGTATTTCACTTAAAAAATATATATTTTTTTTGTTATATTTATAATAACTTTTTTTTGTTGATAATTATTTTTTGGTTTTGCGTACACATTTGGTTTGATTGTTCTATTTAAGCTTTGAACGTTTTGCTAATTTTTTCAATGATTTTTTGAGTGAATTTTGAAGTAACAGTAATAAGTTTTGAATTATTCGTATGTTATAGGAAAAAAAAACATTTTTTTGAAATTTAGAAGTTTATTTTGCTTCGAAAAATTTGTATTATTGAACAAGATAAAAAAAAGTGTTTTTTCAATGATTTTGAAATTTTTTAAGATCTTTTCGTACGAAGTATAATATTTTCGTTTCATTTTGAATCATAAGGGCACAAAAAACAAAAAAAAATCAAAAATATAATCAAATAGAATTTTTATGTTCTGTCGATTTTTTAGGATAACAAATTTGAACCAAAAAATATTGGCTCGGAATTCATATTTTATAATTTCTTGATTCAATATTTCTAACAAGTTTTAGTCAGAAAGTGATCTGATGTTTAGAACTGTTGGATATTGATTTATTCTTAGTATTTTTAGCAATGTGATTCCCAGATAATACAAAGTTTTTGTCACACTATCACATTCATAATTTTATATTTTTAAAGGAATGAATGTTTCATATTAATTATTTCCAAATTTAGAAATTTAATCGTTTTATAAATTCTTCAGGAAAATAATGGACCACCAGTTTAATACTTCCCACGATCTTATAATTATTGTAGAAACCAGAAATCAATTATGGTTATTTCGTAAAAAAAACATATTTATTCTTTTTAAAGAAACTTAGTCCATGATTTCTCTTGCGAACTTCATATGAGAATGCAAAGTGGGCCGGATTCCAAAATAATTTCAAAACCATCCCGAAGGCCGTACAGAAGACCTCGGTAAGCCACATACGGCCCGCAGGCCGCATTTTGGTGACCACCGCCTTAGATGGTTATAATTTTCAAATTCATGAAATTTGATGCGTCGCATGATATGCTTCTCTGCATACTCCGGAAGTGTCCCCCAGTGGCCTCCGGTTCCGGCGTGACCAGGTTGGGTCAGAGGATATCGGCATGACCTTAGATGGTCATAATTTTCTATTTCATGAAGTTTGATATGTCGCATGATATGCTTCCTTGCATACTCCGTAAGTGTCCCCCCGTGTCCACCGGTAACCGGTTCCGGTGTGACCAGGTTGGGTCATAGGATATTGGCATGACCTTAGATGGTCATAATTTTCAATTTCATGAAGTTTGATACGTCGCATGGTAGGGTTCTTTGCATACTCCGGCAGTGTCCCCCAGTGGCCACCGGTAACCGGTTCCGGCGTGACCAGGTTGGGTCTTAGGATATTGGCATGACCTTAGATGGTCATAATTTTCAATTTCATGACGTTTGATATGTCGCATGGTAGGGTTCTTTGCATACTCCGGAAGTGTCCCCCAGTGGCCACCGGTAACCGGTTCCGGCGTGACCAGGTTGGGTCATAGGATATTGGCATGACCTTAGATGGTCATAATTTTCTATTTCATGAAGTTTGATACGTCGCATGGTAGGGTTCTTTGCATACTCCGGCAGTGTCCCCCAGTGGCCTCCGGTAACCGGTTCCGGCGTGACCAGGTTGGGTCATAGGATATTGGCATGACCTTAGATGGTCATAATTTTCTATTTCATGAAGTTTGATATGTCGCATGATATGCTTCCCTGCATACTCCGGAATTGTCCCCCAGTGGCCACCGGTAACCGGTTCCGGAGTGACCAGGTTGGGTCAGAGGATATCGGCATGACCTCAGATGGTCATAATTTTCTATTTCATGAAGTTTGATATGTCGCATGATATGCTTCCCTGCATACTCCGGAAGTGTCCCCCAGTGGCCACCGGTAACCGGTTCCGGCGTGACCAGGATGAGTCAGAGGATATCGGCATGACCTCAGATGGTCATAATTTTCAATTTCATGACGTTTGATATGTCGCATGATATGCCTTCCTGCATACTCCGGAAGTGTCCCCCACTGGCCACCGGTAACCGGTTCCAGCATGACCAGGTTGAGTCAGAGGATATCGGCATGACCTCAGATGGTCATAATTTTCAATTTCATGAAGTTTGATATGCAACATGACGGGTTTCTAGCGATACCATTATTGGAACCGTTTTGGTGGTACCCTGGAACCGGTTCCGGATTGGCCACAGTTGGCCGGAACGATTCCAAACAGTCAGGGGTAGTATGTAGTGTGCGTATGTAATGATTTACAAAAAATCCGGTTGAAAAAATTGACTAATGTGTTGATTTTATAAAAAAAAGCTGAAAAAATCATGTTTTTCGGATGTTCCGGGTTAACGGAACCGGTGTCCACTTTTGACAAATCATCTCTACGGGAGCTTAAAGTTGAGGTTATTACCCGTCAAATGCAACTGGAAGCAACCCGCTATGTGTTATCGTTCCGGAGATACAGGTCCTCAAAGTCGGGGCCTCAAAAAGGACTTTTTTCGGTTGTAGCAGGTTCCCAGTGGCCACAGTGCCCAAAACTGGTTCTGCCAGTCGGAATCGCAAAGTAGACATTCTAACCTTTCATTTGCGGCCAAGACATCCAAAATCGGTCAAGGTTCCGAATTTTGGCAGCCAAAAACATTTCTGGGTCATATAGACCCGAGTACCATAAGTGTGACTTTTTTTCTGGGGGGCACTTCCGGTGGCCACCGGAAGTCCATTTTTGGCTCAAATGTGTGTCTTGGTAAGATACACAAAGTCATAAAATTTCAGCTCTGTAAGTGCCAAAGGTCAAAAGTTACGATAACTTTTATCATGCTCTTGGGTCATATAGACCCGAAGACCATGCCCGGGTTAATCGGTTCTAAATCAATTTACGAATAATCAAAATCAAAAATGCTTTGAATTATTCATCTGCACGTCCTTTAAATGCTCTTTACTGAAAAAATAAAGGAAAGTTGATTTGTTTTAATTTCGGAAGCTTGAGTGCTTCGGAGGTTCAGAGCTGGAAGAGCTTATCGGGATTTCTCGCCGGATAAAGGCTTTACTATTTTTTTGTTGGGGATCTCCGCTCGATGGCTTTCCCTAAACACGGGGCATTTCCGCTTTTGTCATCGATTCTTTTCGGTCGTTCCCCAGAAACGCACCACAGCTAATAATTTAACAGTTGGAGAACCTAAAAAACATTCCTGTTGCCAAGTGTCTGTACCGGCGAAAAAATCGTTCCTGTAGCTGAGTTTGAGTGCTGGCGAAAGACCGATCCAAAGAACTTCGTAAGCTCTTGCAATTATGAACCACCGGAACGTACGGAACGCTAAAGTTTGCATTTGCATTTGCAAGACATTCTTTTTAATAACTGTCGAAATAAAATCCAAAGTTTTTTTTTTAAAAGGTCCTTTCAGCTATTGTCTTTCATATGTTTATAGGACCTTTTAAAAAAAAACTCTAGAAATATAATTTACAATTAAAAAAAAGAAAACCATTGACATTATTTTTTGCAGGATTATTCTTGAAATTTGTAAAATAATATTCAATGCCCACCTAACTACGACCATCTTGTACCTTGGAGTAGGTTAGTTCCCCGTTTCGCCACCAATCTCAGTTAGGCAGCACTGTTTTGTCTCCCGGTTAGATTAATGAGTGGCAACTCTACCTATACCTTTTTTATGACTGAGCGCTAAGCAATTGTGAATAAACTTTTCGCGCGTGTAGAACGCAAATTGCATGAATGGGTGTTGTTTGGAAGCGAAATTCCCCAAAAGGAATGGGAGTTTAACTTTGATTGTTTTTTCCGCTTTGTCATATGCAAACTTTGCACAAATTTGTGAACTTGGAACGTTTATGGCAGTAAATTAAAATTTGACCTACAGAAGCCGGGGAGGTACCCTACAGTTCGGCTGAGCTGTGGGAGATTTTCTCCGAGTACATCGGCATGTTTAAGACCTGCAAGACCCGCTTGGACCAAGTAACCCTCGTCAGCTACATGATCTCCAAGTATGGAATTTAAGGAGTTGTTTTTGTTTTTTTGTTATTAAATATTGTTTTACTGATCCTCGGTCCCAACCTGGTCACAGCACCCAAAAGGACCTGATAAAAATAAGTTTAAAAAAAATATATTCTTCAACCTGATTTTGTAATTGCTTTATATTTTTAAGTGTTTTTTGCTCACAATACTTCATCAAAGGTTTAAATAATGATTTTGTGATAGAGCTATAATTCAATAGGAAGATAACAAATAGTTCAGTGTAGTATAAATAATTTAAACATTCATTCTAAAATGATTTAAACATTGATTCTGGATTAGGCACAAGTATAGTTTTAAGTGATTAAGGTACCGTTTAGATTTATCCAAACCAATTTGTATATAGAATTTGGAACCTGAAACTATCATTTTTTTTATTTTACATTCTGTAGCCCTTATAATTTAAATATTATTGTAAACCAGCATATAGAAATTATAAATGTCAAAGAAATTAATTAAAAACAATCAACATTAGAGTCTAGTTGAACGGCAAATGTGCAGTAATCAGATTTTGTTCCAATCAAATATTGAAATAAATTTATTTAATTTTAAAAATGGGGGTTTTGATAAAGTCTCATTGCTCACATTCCTTTTTGAGTATTTCGACCTTTTAAATCCCTCTAAATTTAATTAAATCCCTTTCAAAACTCAACCGACCATGAAAGTTCCTTTTTTGCCTGACATTTAGACTTTCAGGTGTCCACATTACCCCACAAGCCATCCCCAAATTACCCCCATAGCATGTTCTATCAAAAATTGCAATTTATGATGATAAAAATGGATAAAATGCACAATATTTATACGTACATATCTAAGGCATCGTCCAGACAACCCCCTTAAACAATTGTCCACTTTTTTGCCATATAATCCCTGCAAAACCTTATTTCCCAACTCTCAAAAATTAGAATTTAAGGCAATTCCAACCGGCCTTTGAAAACTTTTACATATTATACCAAAACTACTTAACATATTCCATTTTTTTTGTTTGTCTATACTCCTAGGCTATTACTTATACTAGCCTTATCACTTAAATTGCCGTTTTCACTTTATATCTGAAGAAAAGGTGATTTTTGAAGGGGTATCCAAATTACCCCCACTGACCATATTAGCCCAAACTCCTCTATTTGTTAACAAAACATACATTTTTACAATGATTTGATTTGATTTAAAAATAACAGTTTACCTACCCGCATTATATTCGATCGGATTATAGACCCGGGTTCACTGTAGGAACAGGGGGTCCACAACAGCCAAAAAAACCTTTATTTTCAAATGGCTTTTTTTGAATAAAAGCACTTAATTGATGAAAAAACAGTCAGAATTAAAAGACTTCAGATTTTATTGTTCGGTACAAATAAGCGTAACAGTGTATTACCAATATTCTTGACTTTAGTTCACAATAACAAGCTATTGTAACCAATAAAACAACAAAATACTAACAGATTATAAATAATCTTCCCAGGTTCTTCTCCCCGCTGAAGAAAAACCTAAACCCCCCGGTGGACGCCGCTCCGGAACCCTGCAGCAGCACCACCCCAATCAACCCCACCAACACGCCTGCTGCGTTCCCCCAGAAAAGCTGCTACCACCGACACGCCTGCTATCGGTACATCCTGGACGGCATGAAAACGTGCTTCACCTTCGGAATGGTACTCGAACTGGCCCGCAAGCTAATCGCGGTGGCACCGGTCCTTCGGAAACAACCCAGCGCCCTGCTGAGTGCCCTCGCGAGGATGCGCTACAAATTTGTAGCCTTTTTGACCCTTTACAATGGGCTGTTTAGGGTGGGTTTGAGAAGTGAATAGGGTTTTTTAGTACAACTTGTGATGCTTTATTTTTTTACAGTTAGCAACCTGCATTTTGGCCAGAACCCGGGGGAAGGTCATCCCGGAGGACAGCACTTTGGCAGGTTTCATAAGTGGGCTAACGTACGCTCTGTCGCCGAATTACAACGTGTTCAACCTGGCCGTGGCCGCCATGCTTCAGAACGTGTGGAACTTCACTGTTGAGGGGAACTCCAAAGTGCAGTGGCTCCAGCGGATAAACAGCTGGTCACTCGCCTCCATCGTGTGGGTCTTCCTGATGAACTACAACATGTACTCGCGGGCTTACTACCCGTACGCGATGTCCAAGTTCGCGCTCAAATTCACCGACATCTGCTCGGCGGCGCAGTGAGTACCATCGGGGATGACAGCTGGGTTTTAGTTCAGGTTGAAGTAACGGCACGTTTTTTTTTACAGAGCACGAGTCGCGTCGAAAAATCTAGCCAAATTCGCCATGGGAGCGAGTTGAAACGAATTCTTGTATTTTTAGAACAAGTGGCTGGTTCCATTCCCTTTTGGGTAGCGTTAACATTCGAGTTTGCTGTCACTTCGAGTCAGGTGCATTTTAGTACATCAGTGTAATTCGTCAATTTCAAAATGAAGTGAGCAATCGGCTCCTAAAGTAGCTGTTGTACTAAAACTCACAAAGTTCGAATTGATAAGTACTAAATAACTATTAGCTGGTTGTGATAATGTGTAAGTGGGTCTAGAAGAAATTCATTATAGTTTTTTTTTATGTTGACACATCTTGACGTGCAATAAAGCGCCATAATCGTTGGTTTTAAACGAGTTTGTTCTAAAAACTCCAGTCGTGTAGTTTCCGAACTATGCAAATGAGCATACCTTCGAAAAAAAAGTTGCGGCCTAAATTATTTTCGTTTAGTTGCGTTCCATTTCCCTTTCGATCAACATGTCCGAGCTGAGCAAATGCTTCTACGAGGTGACCGCCGGCAAGACCTGCCGTGACCTGTGCCACCCGGAGTACGCCTCGTGTTGGCTTTCGTTCGTGAATACGGCGCTGAGGTTGCTTCCCGGCGCGTACAAGCTGTACCTGACTTATCTGGTGGTGAGATTTTTGGAGTTTTGGTGTTTAATTGTGATGTTGATATTTTTAGTACAAGTGGCCAATTTGGAATAACTTTTAAAATTAATAAACTTTGATTTCATCAACTTTACACGAAAAGTACTGATGAGATTCAGATTTAATCATTTGAAGACACTCAAAACAAGCACTTGTACTAAAAACCACAAGCCAGTTGTGTTGCAAAATCGATTCGAAATCACCGTAGATTCCTCCGCTGGTGAAAGGTGGCGGCTACACGTGGCAGTACTGGAAGGACCACTTTCTCAGCTACAGTACAGCGTCCTACAAGACGTACGTGATCGCGGTCGTCGGATTGACGCTGCAATGTGCCTTTTAGTAGGTATCACTTTGTTAAGTTCCATAAGTGTGAGTTTAACGATCGTCGTTACAGCAAACTGTTCGGCAAGCTGAACTATTACTGGGTCATGGGATTCCCGGGGTTCTTCAGTGCAGCGTTGTCCCCAAAACTCAACAGAATTCACCTACGGCTTCAAGGAATCACGTACTTCAACATGGTGAGGTTAACCTCAAATCTACCAAATTAGATTAGTACAAGATCCCTTTTTGCCTAGATGTTGGAGGTTATGCTGAAGAAGAGCAAGTTCCGGCTGCTGGAGGTGCTGCGAGAGTCCAAGCTGTGCGGCATGGCCCTGTTCATGATCTTCAACGCGCGGATCATGGAGGTGTTACAGCACGGCAAGGTCAACCAGTTCTGGATCATGTACCCGACGAGGATCAGGGAACCCAATCGAGAGGAGGCGGATGACAGTCGCGTGATTGGGGCGATCTACCCTCGCGCGTACAAAGCATGCTCTCATGAGCGATCGTGTGATGGTTTTATCTTTGATGTAAGTGTTCTGGAATTTGTGGACACCCCCTAACCTTCAATTTTCCCGCAGGGTATCTGGAAGTACTCCTTTGCCGGCTTCATCATCGAGTTTGCTCGTGCCCTGATCACCAAGTTCCCGCTCCTGTACAACAATCCTGCCCAGTTCCTGCCCGGATTGCGCAAGATTCTCAGCTTCAAGCTGATGTTCTTCCTGGCAGCGTACATCGCGAGCTACCGCGCCATCGGTTGTCTTTTGTGCCGTCATCACGGTGAAGATCGCCCCTCCCACAACCGGATCGCGTCCTTCCTGTGTGGCGCATCCTACCTGATCTACCCCAAGTACCAGGTGTTTACGCTGGCTTTCACCAAGTTTGTTGAGGTAAGATTGAACCTAACCTCATTTTTGATATGTAAACAATTCAAGCGAACTGTCAAATTCAAATGGTCAGTGATTTCTTGACAACAACAAACCACTGACAGCTGTCAAATGTACAAAACTCTTAGAAGTTATGATTTCGGCAGATGTCCTGGGAGCACCTGTTCAAAACGGGCAAGGACCTCCCGGAGTGGGTCTGGAAACTGCAGCGGATCCCGTACCTCCGGATAACGCATGCCTGCGCAGTAGGCTACATGTACCACGCATTGGTCTTCCACTCGCACCTCTCGCCGCCCTTCAACAGCAAAGCCGTCAACTACTGCTCGGACAACCGCGTGGAACGACTCAAGCGACGCCTGCTGAGCTGGATGCTCGAGCACGAGTGGCGCAAGGCCTGACACCGAACTTCTTTTTCCCCTTTTGAATATTCATGACTCTATATAGAAACGAAATATTGAGCATGTACTAAAATAATAATAAAGAAATTGCCGCACGATCGCTGGCTCGCTTAGTCGCTTCCGAACTTCTCCTCGCTCCAGATGTCTTCGCTGAGTAAGTGCTTCTACGAGGCTTCGGCCGGCAAGACCTGCCGTGACCTGTGGCATCCGGGCTTCGCCAGCTGTCGTCACTACATCTGGGACCTGTGGAAGCGCATCATGCCCGGTAGCTTCAAGCTGTACATTCCACTGCTGGTGGTAGGTTTGGATGGGATCACACCGCCGAAGACCTACATCACTAACAGCCACCATCTTCTTCCGGTAGCTTCCACCGCTGGTCAAGCAGGACGATGTCACCGGGTCGTACCTGGTGAATCACTTTCTCGAGTATGTGTACATTTCGATCGCGACCTACGTCCAGGCGGCACTTTCGCTAACCTTCCAGTGCGGCTTTTCGTGAGTATTTGTGCATGTTCTAGAACTTGTGCGCTGTACTAAAAATGTAGCCTCAAATCAAAGCAACCTGTTCGGATACCTCAACTTCTGGTGCGTGATGTTCTGGCCCTGCCTACTGGGAGTGCTTTTGGGGCCGAGGCTACCCAAGCAGCACCTGCGACTGCAGGGCATTACCTTCTTCAACATGGTCAGGTTAGAACGGTAATTACAAGCGTGTACTAAAATCACAATTTTCTTAGACGGTTGAAACGATGATTCGGAAGAGTCGGCTTGGCATCGTGCAACATCTAAGAGTTTCCAAGTGGTTTGGAATGATCAGCTTCATGACGCTCAGTTCGATCATCATGACAAAACTTCACGCTGGAATCGTGAAGCAATTTTGGTGAGAATCCCATCCAAAAGTTTTAGTACAACTTGAACAGCTGTTTGATTACAGGTTAATCAATTCACCATCTTGGAACAAACCGGACCACGGTCGCTGCGGTCACAAGAAGAGTTGCACCCACAACGTTCTAGACGGGATGCTGAAATACGCTAGCGTCGGGCTTATTTTGGAATCCGTTCGAGCGTTGATAACCAAGTTTCCCCTCCTAATGACTAATCGTTCCCAATTTACAACCGAATTCACCAAGATCTGCTCCGCCCGATTGGGACTGTTCCTAGCGTTCTACGTCGGCATTTACAGGGCCACTTCCTGCCTCCTGAACAGGCACCGCCTGCTGGAGGGCCCAACGCAATCCACAGTCGCAGGATTCCTGGCCGGAAGCGCCTACTGGCTGTACCCAAAGTACCAGGTGTACACGCTGGCCTTCACCAAAGCGATCGAGATGTCCTGGGAGTACTGGATCAAGACGGGCAAGAAAATCCCACCAGTGTTTGAAAAGTTCAACCGACTGCCGTTTGTGTTCTTGGCGCAGATGCTGTCCTTTGGCTATCTTGGCCACATCTACGCCTTCCATCCGCAGCTGTCGCCGTCGTTCCACATCAAGGCGATGGATTTTTGTTCGAAAAATCTGACGCTGAACATGCGTCGCACGCTGATCGCGTGGATCATTGGGTACGGGGCTTGAGAGAAGGTGTTGTAGTAAAATGACATTGTTACATGATTTTGTTTGAATATTTTGAAAAATACAGTTGTATCGTTATCGTGTTAATAATATTAAACATTTTTATGTTTTAAAACTTCCTTAACGTCTTGGTTTGATGAATGCAAATGATGAAAAGTATTGAGCATTTTTGAAATTATAAATTCTTCAATTGCATTGTTTAAAAAAGGCGCATATGCAAACTTTCTAAATAAAAAATTAAAATAAAGGTTCTTTGAATTTTCCCCCCTCTACAGATCTCCCACTTAAATTAAATCACAAAAGCCTACGTCTAGCTTTCGAGCTTTCTTGCTTGCTATCTTGTGTGCAAGTTTTTGATTTGACATTGACAAGATAGGTGTCGCTTAGCCATGCTAGGTAAGGTTTGTGTCTCGAATGGAGCTGGGAAATGTTTTCAAAAGTTGGCGCTAGGTGGCTACAACAGTCTGAGCTATAGCTAATGGCCATCTGGTGAGTGTTAATATCTGCTTGAAATCTAGAGTTCTATTTGAAAAGGTCGTATGACCATAGGTAACACAAGCATAAAGGACTTCTTTTTAAATGTGCTAATTCGTCGCCGAGCTCAAAATGAAATCGAGCCAAAAGTAATTTTCAATACATTATAGTTTGGGTTATATTTGAAATTATGAGAACTGGCATCATCCATAAAGTACATCACTCTTAAAGCAGCCAAAATTTAAATGCTATTTTGTGCTGTTTTTTTTTTTTAAATAATTTTAACGTAAAGTTCCGATGTTCATAATTCAAAGTTGGGAACATAGTTAGCGGGAACTTAAAGAATCGAGTAAATTTACTGAAGGAAAAAAATACAAAAGAACCTTCGAAATAGCTTTTTAACGTAAAGGCCTAAAACACTGTAAAACCGTAAAACTTTGAGTTTTTGTCATTACCCAGGATTTTTTTTAAATCTTCCTTTTTTGAAAACTAATAGTTGTAAATCAACTGTACGGATATAAAATGCATTTTTATTTTTTTCAAATTCCAGCATTTTATTTAACTACATATTTTACATACATATTTTAACTCAATTTCCCAAAACATTTTTTTGATTTTCTAGATTTTTTGATATGTTTTAGGGGATAAAACCCTGCAACTTTTGAGCCATAGAGAAACATGGTCAAAAAATCTACCGCCGAGTTATTAATTTAAAAAAAAATTGATGCAAGAACAAATTTGACGTAATTTTTTATTGTAAAATTGAATTCACAATTGAAAAGTACTTTACATTTTTTTTTGTTTTCAAGATAAATTCACCGAATGTTTGATTTTGGCAAAATACTTGCAGTTTTCGATTTTTAAAAATAGTGACCATGAGTGACCATTTCTTAAAATATATTTTTTGAAAAGTCCAGAAAATTTGCTGTAAAATTGCCAAAGAGATATTGAAGATTGGACCTCTGGTCGCTAAGATACATTGGCTTTAAGGAAAAAGAAACAGGAAAATTGAAGTCTCACTCAAACAACCCACCATATTTTAATGTCGATATATCAGCAACTAATGGTCCGATTTTCAATGTTAAAACATTCGTGAAATTTTCCGATCTTTTTGAAAAAAATATGTTGAAAAACATTAAATCAAGACTAATATTTTAACAGGGCCAAACATTGAATATTACGCCCATTTAAAATGCTCGTCTTGGTTTAATTTTTTTCATATTATTTTTTTTTTCGAAAAGCTCGGAAAATTTGACGCATGTTTCATGCTTTAACATTGAAAATCGGACCAATAGTTACTGAGATATCGACATTAGAAAATGGTGGGTTGTTTTGGTGAGACTTAGAAAACTTCAATTTTCGTGTTTCTTTTTCTTAAAGCGACTGTATCTCAGCAACCAGAGGTCCAATCTTCAATGTCGCTTAGACAATTTTACAGCAAATTTTTGGCTTGAATTTATGGGAATGAAAACTATAAATTTCTGCTGTGCCTTCTCGGTGATTCGGACGCCTAGAAATATTTCACGAGAAATGTTTCGCATTTTTGGAATACTTATAATTTTATTTTATTTAATTGTTTTGACATCAACTACAGCGTTCAAACAAACTTAAAATGAAAATTGATGTTAGAATTCATCAAATAGCCCATTTTTGACATTTATAATGCGAACTTATATCCAAATTATTCGAATCATGACGTTATGACTCTCGCCGGATTAATGCACTCATAAAAATGTTCACGTTGAAGTTACGTGAAAAGCTTTGTGGTATTTTTCCACTAGAGTTTTCACGTAACTTCTACGAGATAGCTTTAGTGGAAACGAAATTTGCTTGGCCAGCTCGATTCACGTTCAATCAACGTGATGGGAACGTAAAAGAAACATTAACGAACAGGTGAATTTCATATACGAAGGGAAGTGAGTATTATTAGGTACACAGCAAATAAAGTAGTAATCCAGCTGCGTGTAAAAGGCTTGGGTGTAAAATAAATTTTTCATTTTCTAATGAAATTCTGTGTAATATTACACCCTGAAATATGTAGCCCATCAGTATGGGAAACCTACTTGACCGAAATGTCAAGCTCACACATGCATTTATCCTTTCCATTTTTCATCGGCCTGATGGCCGAGCGGGCTAAGGCGCCAGCCCTTACTGATGGTGCTGGGTTTGAATCCCGTCGGCTGCAACTTTTTTTTTTGTGTTTACAAAAATTGTACATGCATTGTGTAATATTAAGTGTTTATTTTGACGAAGGTGATGTGCATGCTTTTGCATGCGATTTTACCATCGGATTTTTTTCTGTGTATTCACGTAAATTTTAATAAAACTGTTAATGAGGTTCACCAGTAAATTACATAGCCTCTAATCTCTAATCTAATCTAATCAGACCCTAGCGCAGCCAATCTTTCGAAGGGATCCTGGAGAGTGCCTTAGGTTAGATGACGCCTAGCACTCTTCTTGTCATTTATTAACATTTGTAGTGCGCCATTGCATCGGAATGCATTGAAACATCACAAGCGTTAAAGCGGCCAGGCCTACTGCGTAAAGCCGTATCGCAGAGATGATCCGTAATTGGGTTGAGTTTGAGCACAGAGTGTTCGAACAACAACACAATTCTGAATCGACAGGGGAGGAAGACACTATGGACACTATTTGCCGTGGTTATAGCGCCACAACTCGCTCTCTGTAACAGTATTCCTAATTCCAGTCCACGCTCACCAAGTCGTCATGGCCTAGTGGTTAGCATTTTTGCTTACCAATCCAAAGGACGGGGGTTCGAACCCCGCCTCGAGCGACTTTGATTTTTCGTTCATATTTATCATTTCTAATTTCTGTGTTCTAATCTTTCTCGTTGGGAGCAGATGGGCATCGAACCCAGAACCATTCGCTTACAAAGCGAACACCGTAACCAGTCCGCCATGGCCGCTCCAGTAAATTACATAGCCTCTTGTATAAAAAATGGGGCATAATAGAAAGTTCTTTAAATTATCCTATTTGTTTAGAATTAATTTTGCTCATTGGTATTCCACGATCAAGTCAATTCCAAACAAATAGTATAAACTGGCGAATATTCTAGACAAAAAAACAATTGCAGTAAGATTCAGTGTAGTTACCCTCTGACTCGATTCCTAATGCAAAAATAAGTATCTGTGCACATTTTTGAGCCAAATCGGTTAAGGCTAAGGGGTCACTTTTCATCGTTGAAGTTTGTATGGGGAAAATCACGAAAATGTATGGGGAAAAACATTGTTTCAGTAATTTTCTGCTAGGTGGCGCAGGTCTCGCCCAAAATTGTCCAAATGTGAGATTCTTGTAGGAAATTTAATTCCCTACAACTTTGTCCAATGGTGCAAAACGATCCGAGTTGATCCTGATTTTTTTATGGTTTTTCTAGAAAAAAATATTTTCTTATATACTTCCTATATACCCCTTGTATACTTTTCAATTATATAAGCCGATTTCTTTTCATCGCATTGCTAATAACTCATCAGGATCAACTCGGATCGTCTTGCACCCTTCTACAAAGTTGTAGGTAATTAAATTTCCTACAAGAATCTCACACTTGGACAATTTTGGGCGAGACTTGCGCCACCTGCTGCCAAAATCCTGAAGCGATTTTTTCCCCATACATTTTTGTGATTTTCCCCATATAAACTTCAACGATGAAAAGCGACCCCGTAGCCTTAACCGATTTGGCTCAAAATTGGCACAGTTACTTGTTTTTGCCTAAAGAATCGATCCAGGGGGTATCTCTTGCGATTTTCCGAAATTTTCAATTTTTCTTGTCACTTTAGTGTACATCGACATTAAAAAATGGCAGAACCTTATCGTTAACAATGCTGACCATGAATGGTGCTGTGGTGATTAATTCTAGCTTTAAAAAATCGACCTTTTCTGTACAGCCACTTGTTTCATACGCAAGAAAGTGTTCGTCATATCCTAAGACCTCCCAAATTTGTAGTAAAAGGTACAAATTATCATCTACTGATAACGTTTCTAAAATTTCGTATAAACTTATAATTTCAGAATTGTTTATCGCAACAAAATTACCGGTTTTATAACTTATGCCGTAGTACAATTGAACTTGAACTCAAAACATCAAAGTTGCAGTTGACATTAATCGGTTGGATAATTTTCTTAAAATAATAACGAAACCGCAAGACCGAGTGATTAAATGTGTTAAACGTTTCTGAACTAAAAAAACTCTGATTAACAACGTTAGTTGCAAATTTCAAGTACGCTTGACCAGCTCCCGGCGAGGCCCGAACTCCCGACCTGAGTTAGCTGCTGTGTCAGGATCTGGTCACTCGGCCGGTGTTGACGGCGCCCGGCGTTCTGTAGTTGAAAAAAAAGAAAACATAGTTCTTGAAGAACTGTTTGTTTACAATCACGCGCATTGAAATACTAACCTCTTCGGAATCATCCGACTGCTGATGGCCAAACACTTGGCCAGCTCCCGGCGAGGCAACCTGGATCAGATTGCTCAAGCTTCCGACCGGAGTCAGTTGCTGTGTCAGGTTCTGGCCAATTGGCCGGTATTGACGGCTCGCGGTGACCTCTCCGTTGTGGGTTGAATCCTTTTACGCTGCTTCCGAAGATCAGACAAAGTCGCGCCTTTAACGCGATATTGTTCGGAATAGGGACGTGGCGTTACATCGTGCTGCCACCTGGTTTTTTTAAGCGCAAGAGTGGAAAAGTGCTGAGTCATCGTCTAAAAATAGACGGCGTCCTATCTCGCCCAGCAAAATGAAATCGATAAAGTAGTCGGTTTCGATGAGAAAAAGTGGAAAACGTGGTCTATAAATAGCGACGCCATCCCCCTATATAGAGTTATCTACGTGCGCATGTATTGCGTGTTTGTACACGAAGGGTTTTTAGGTTAAAATTTGTACCCGCCAGCAAAAACAAATGGTAAGGTAGTGTGCGTGAGATTGGGCTTAGATAGCTCTATAGTTATCTAAGACCGATCTCACGCACACTAGCACGCCATTTGTTTTGCTGGCCGGTACAAAATTTAACCTCAATCTTTTTCGTGTACGTACACGCAATACATGCTCACGTAGATAACTCTATTTTCCGACTGCTGATGGCCAAAAACTTGACCAGTTCCCGGCGTGGCGACCTGGATCAGATTGCCCAAGCTCCCGACCTGGACCAACTGGGAACTTTTGGAAATGACCAGTTGTTGTGCCAGGTCCTGGTTAATCTGCTGCATTTGACGGCCACGGTTTAAATCCGCCGGATGCGGATGGCCAAACACTGCACCAGTTCCCGGTGTGGCAACCTGGATCAGATTGACCGGATTCCTGTTCTTGGCCAGTTGCTTAATTAAGGTCTCTGTTGATCGATTTTTTTTTTGTTGATCGGATTGTTTTTTTTTTCTGCGAAGCTGTTTTAAATAATTAATTAAATGATTTAGAAGCCTATCTCGGTATCTTGATAACTTACCGTCCATGAAATTTTGTAACTCTAATGAGATCAGCTGATCTTCAACGTTCTCCATATTTTCATACTAAATCGTTCACGTAAACTTCACCTGTCAGATGAGCACTAAGAAAATGATTTCGTTGAAGTTACGTGAAAAAACTCATGAAAGTTACATGGGAAAACCCAGTGGAAAAATATCATAAAGTTTTTCACGTAACTTCAACGAGAATGTATTTTTTTCCAGAACGCATTCACATTGTTTTTACGTGTGTCACGTAAACCGGGTCTAGCAAGCGGCAAATTGGAGTTACGTGAATTTCCCAGTAGCATTAATGTGTTGATTTTGGGGTTTTGTGTTTTATTGGGGTGGGCAGACCTGATTTTATTTTCTTCGGTACAGTCGTCCCACATACTTTTTGCCTTCCTCACCTCACTGAGGCAAGGCTATAAAATCACTTTTCTCACTCACTTTTCTCGGAACTGGCTCGACCGATTTTGTCCGGATCTATGTTTTTGGATTTGCCTTCAGGTTCTTTAAGTCTTTTTTAAATTTCATCCGGCTTGGTGCAGTACTTTAAAAGATATGTTCGAAAAACTGTTTTGGTTGATACTAAAAAGGGTCATTATTTACATAATTTGAAAGCTCCGGCGGATAGCTGTCGGAACTTTACGCTCAGTGCACGCACACAAACACTGCAGTGCTTTCAAATGGTTCATTAAATTTATCATACCTAGATGGCAGCACTCAGATGTATAGTGTCTTTACTAAGTAAGCGTTAGCCAAAGCTTTCGTAGTGTGTGGTTGCAAGGCTTTTAGGAGGAAGGCAGCAACCACCTTCCGGTGGATTAAGTAACGTTTTAAACAAAAAAACTGCTAAAATCACCTTCTCCTAGCGAAGCAAAATAATTGCAATTCAAGACTATTTTATCTCGAGCAGCAAAACACTGCCTCCAAATTTCCTGTTTCATAATTGTGGGATATTATTGTGCCTCTCACAATTGTGGAACACTTGAATTTAACTGATATTTTCGCAAAAAATGTTATCAGACCATGTATAAAACGGTCGGTCGATACATCAATCGAAAGATCGCAAGAAAAGCTTTCACATGAAGGTAAAAGCAAATCTGTATGTTCAACTATCGATTTTCTATGATTTTTTGAACATTGGCCGATCTGTAAATTGTTCCGAATATGAGGGATGACAGAACATGCTTTTTGAGTACCTACACGTTTTCTCATACACCAGAGTCATTATTCATTTTCTTTTGCTCACAAAGGTGATGTGCATACTTTTGCATGCGATTTTACCATCGGATTTCTGGTGTGTAGAGTCCGCTCAACGGCTGAACTAGCAATCTCAAGGGCGTCGATTAGAATCTCGGGGTACTTGGAGTAGAAAGAGGTTTTTGTAATCTCCCCAATCAAGTCTTCGAATTCCTGAGCCGAGTAGAAACTTGCAATAGAGACTGCAAGACTGGGTTGTTAATGCGCGGATGGTTGTGTTTTTGCCTTCCTCACCTCACTGAGGCAAGGCTATAAAATCACTCAAAAATTGAACTTTTTAAATAAGCCTCCCAGATATACCTTTACGTATACATATCGGCTCAGAATCAAATTCTGAGCAAATGTCTGTGCGTGTGGATGGACGTAGAATTTTTTTTCTCACTCACTTTTCTCGGAACTGGCTCGACCGATTTTGTCCGGATCTATGTTTTTGGATTTACCTTCAGGTTCTTTAAGTCTTTTTTAAATTTCATCCGGCTTGGTGCAGTACTTTAAAAGATATGTTCGAAAAACTGTTTTGGTTGATACTAAAAAGGGTCATTATTTACATAATTTGAAAGCTCCGGCGGATAGCTGTTGGAACTTTACTCTCAGTGCACGCACACAAACACTGCAGTGCTTTCAAATGGTTCATTAAATTTATCATACCTAGATGGCAGCACTCAGATGTATAGTGTCTTTACTAAGTAAGCGTTAGCCAAAGCTTTCGTAGTGTGTGGTTGCAAGGCTTTTAGCAGGAAGGCAGCAACCACCTTCCGGTGGATTAAGTAACGTTTTTATGTTGTATTTAAGTCACGAATTTCGTTTTTTCTAAAGCAAACCTGACCATTTAATCGCCGCCCGGCGAATTTCGTTTTAAACAAGCCATTTAACTTTTAACGAACCACCCCACAACACGTCACTCTCTCGCGTTCACTTAAGAGAGAAAATGGCGCTAATCGACAACACGCGGTGGGGCCGTTTTGATCTAAGTCGCATACTGATTGGTTGAGCTACCCAATTCGCCCCAACATCCGCCCAGTCATATTGCGCGCGCGCAGTTTGCTGAGAGAATCTCGTTTTATGTTGCGAGCACAACATGGCGCTCTCTTCTCGCTTATGATTCAGTGTTTTTATCAACTTTTCGTTATGTATTTAGTTTGAAAATGGTTATTGCTTTGGTTTTAGTTCGTTTCTTCAATATTTTCTAAACGACGAAGTTATATATTTAAATGTTTTTAGAAGAAAAAAAAAACAGTTTAAATAGCAATTTCTCACGTTCACTAAACCATTTCGATACAATTTCGCAAAATGAATAATGACACTGGTTAACAGTCTATTAAGTCGATAACCGTTTAGTCACGGCCTCCGTCTGTGTATCGTCGGCGAAAACTGATGGATGCCAACAAAGACCGCGCAGACAGCGATTGATGAGCAGCTGATCGGTGGCCATTATCGATTCATTCTCGGCGAGAGTTCTTTGTATGCCAACCAGAGTCGACGATAGCCAAAATAAATGAGCTGGTCGTTAAGGCGGATGGAGAAATTTTTGCGAATGCAGTTTTTTTCGTATGCTGGCGAGCATAATATGATTCATATAGCAAACAAAAAAGAAGTCAAAAAATGATGAGAAAAAGCGAATCGATCCACATCATTAAATTAAGTGGGAATCATTTTTCTTCCGCCGTTCGTTGGGTTCTGTTTCCTGGTTGGTGCTTCATGCATGGGGTGAGCTTGATATCATATGGGTCATTCCATCTGAAGCGGAACAGCATTTGAAAATTACCCTCTCCGATCCTGCTCAAATTTTGCAGAGCTGTTGATACTATCAAAACATGCAAGAATCCCGAATTTCATCTAAATCGGACCACCCCCTCCATTTTTGTACCTCCCCAAAAAATCGACTTTTTGGCGATTTTTGGCCAAACCTCCTAGTTTCAAACGGCGATAGCTCAGGAACCACACATCTCAGAAGGTCGGTCTTAGACTCAATTTTGAAGGAAATTGGACGTAGAATCCATTTCCGTGATCAAAATGTTGATTAATTTATTTTACCTGTATTGCGCAATTGAAAACTTTAAACGGCCGTATCTCAAAACACCCCAACTTATTTTTTTTATTTGACCTCACCATCGTGTTCCCCGGCCAATTTTACATAAGAATCACCTATCGACAGAAATGAATATGTTTCGTTCCAGAGATATCGAATTTTAAAGTTTTGTGTTTTCGAGATTACCTGCATCAGCTTCATTCTCCGCATCTGCTAGAAGCACACAGGCGGGCTGATCAATAAATGCTACCTGGCCATTTATTGAAATAATATTTCATCATAAATAATCTTCATCAAATTGAGCAAAAATTAACTGTATAATACTGTAGGAAACTGAAGTTTAATCGCAAATGTGTATGTTTTAATGAAGAGAATTTCTGTGTTAACCCACTAGACAGAGCAATGACGACACACAGTAAAGGGCAGAATTGGATTCCGACGGAGCGAGAGGAAAATGCAATTCTCGGATTAGTTTTCAAAAAGCCGTAAGAGCCATTGTTAAACAAAGTCCTTTTTGCATCGGTATTCGACCTACTTACGAAAAACCAATATCAAAATGCTCGAGATTGTTCATCTACACGTCCTTCAAGTGCCCCAAACTTAAAATAAATGAAATTTTGTTTCATTTTCTAGAAAAAACGAAAATTAGTGTCAGAGGTCACAATGGCTCTTACGGCTTTTTAAAAACTCACCCGAGAATTAATCTTGTTAGTAACACTGAAAAATAAGTGCACGATACATTATTGAGTAAAAATATGAATTAAAATGAATAAAATTTGTTGATACGTTGTACTCTAGTGAAGGACGATCACAAAGAGTAGGAAAAGGATTTCTGGAATGTATAAAACTGAAAAATGTAAGAAAATCACAAAGTTTGATCTGCTGCAAAGCGGCTAATTCTCCAAATTTAGTTGCGATGATTTCGACACCGTCCGAACAACAGTGTTTTTTTTCATCTATCATTCTTGGATTCTTGGAACACAATACGGCTGCTGTCCTCACGTATAAGGATTTTTTAAATTAAATGTACCTTGACCAAAATCATATTTTAATGAAATGGAGCTGGCTCACTATATAAAAATTGATTTAATATGATCAATCTAAACCATAAATCAGAATTATGGTAAAGTGTCAATAATAAACTATAATAATAATAATAATAATAAAGCAGGTTTTGGGGTTTTTGCTGAATGGCACTATTTTGCTCCACTTCATTAATTTTTTTGAGCAGATAAACATTTGCGATTAAACTTCAGTTTCCTACAGTATTATACAGTTAATTTTTGCTCAATTTGATGAAGATTATTTATGATGAAATATTATTTCAATAAATGGCCAGGTAGCAGTTATTGATCAGCCCGCCTGTGTGCGTTTTAATGTTTGACCTTGAATATTCAAAAACGAGAGCACGCAATGTAAACAATAACAAACACGTTTTGTTTGGCTCACCATTCTGTGCATTGTCCCGAAGTTTGGTTGAAGTTGGTTGCTGGAGTCCCGAGTTATAATTACAAATGTTTACGGTAGTCTAGCTTGTACGTGCGACAAACGCATCCTGACTTTCCTGGCCTGAAATCCCTTTGGCCTTTTGTCGCACTTACATCAATTACGACAAGTTAGCATGATGGCGACGAATTGCGCAATACAGGTAGAAAAAATAAATAAATCAACATTATGATCACGGAAATGGATTCTACGTCCGATTTCCTTCAAAATTGAGTCCAAGAACGACCTTCTGAGATTTGTGGTTCCTGAGCTATCGCCGTTTGAAACTAGGAGGTTTGGCCAAAAATCGCCAAAAAGTCAATTTTTTGAGGAGGTACAAAAATGGAGGGGGTGGTCCGATTTGGATGAAATTCGGGATTCTTGCATGTTTTGATAGTATCAACAGCTCAGCCAAATTTGAGCAGGATCGGAGAGGGTAATTTTCAAATTTGCACTTTTTCGTGCACAGTTGAGATGGAATGACCCATATGTGGTAGACGGAAATGTTGATCTGTTGCCTTCTGCAGTAGATTCAAGTCGTCCTACAAACTCTTACTTTATATATTTTTTTATAACATTGTTTGTAGAAAAGAGAAAACGTTTAAATTTGGAGTTGAGAATCGTTGAATGATGGATACCTGAGGTTTTAGTTTTACTTACCTTTAATTTAAACTAAATAGGCAAACGATTTCATATTACCTGTTGGCCTCATAAATGGTGAAATTCATTGATTATTATACAGTACTTAAGTTGGTTCGGTTCTATCAAGGATCAACATACAAATCAAACCTCAATCATGGATCAAATCTCCACCCAAGATGTTCCTCAGCTTCCAAACGAAATTTGCGAGCTAATTTTTCAGCATCTTAACTTTCACCAGTTGGTGAAAATTCGCCAAACCTGCACCCGCTGGAAGGACATTGTCGATGGACGACCCACCTTGATGGAGCGATTCCACCTCAAGTTCCCGGAAAATTCGGTCATGAAACGAAAATTTCAGCACTCCGATGTGGTGCCAGCTCGTAATGTCACGTTCACAAAGTGGCAAATCAATTCTGTGAGCTCGTGGTGGACAGAAGTTGGCGTTCGATTGGTTTATTTAAAGTTAGATGAGTGTAAAATTGGGTTTAAAGTGCTACTTAAACTTTTACAAGAAACGCCAAATCTGAAACGGTTGGATTTCAAATGTTCTTCAAACTGCAATGTCAACTGCAGCAACGTTGGTCAACTTCGTTTGGACAAAGTGGAACACCTATCTGTGGATTTAAATTACGAGTGTCGTCTGTTGGAAGTTTTTGGACAGATTTTTCCCCGATTAAAATGCTTCGAGTACAAACGATTTTTCTGCGATAAAGAGAAAGAGCTCTTTCGATTCTTGGATAGGTTCAAGGATACTTTGGAGGAGATTCACCTACCGTATGCAAACAGTGTTTTGCACAGAATTCGAGGATTCAAACAATTGAAGAGATTTGAAGCGCCGAAAGGAGCTTTGAGCAATGAGGTAAGTTTTTGAACTCAACATTCGAAGATCATCATAGAATTAATCAAATTTATCAAATTTCCAGGAACTTTGTCAACTAGGATCATCGCTGCCAAAACTCACCAGCATTACTGTGAACATGCCTTACGAAGCAACTTTGGTACCAACATTCCTGGAAACCATGCCCAATTTAGAGTACCTAAGCATCACGAGGGGTTCTTATCGTTCAGAAAACCTCCTAATCAATTTAGATGGTTTTGGAAGCCCGACCCTAAAGCATCTCCACTTGAACGAGGCGAAATTCGTGGGGAACAGTTTTCAGCATTTTTGCAAAAACTCACTCAACATTCGCAAACTCACACTCACCAACTGTTGCTTCAAAAATTGGTCGGACATTTTCACCCTAGTTGAGCAGCTGAAATCGTTGGAACGTTTAGAGTTGTCCTCGGTGATGGTGACTAACGACGATGATTGTTTGTCCGAGTACTTGGACAACTTGAAATGCGTAAAGCTGGTGAAGTGTGCTCTGCCGAAAACCTTGCTTCAAAATCTGTTTAATCTTAGTCCACGGTTGGAAAATAGTCACTTGGAATCAGTGGATAATGTTGACGATGAAGTAATTTTGGAGGTTTGCCAGAAAACAAAACAGCTGGAACATTTGACGATAATTGATTGCCCCATCAGTGATGTTGCCATTGAATGCGTGATAAATTATTGTAAGGTAGTGGAAAAAGTTAGAATGGTAAATTGTAGGAATGTTTCATTGAGAAATGAAGATTTAGGTATAACATTAAATTCAAAGAATGCGGAAAAGATTAGTATTGTTCACAGTGTTAATCAGAAAACAAATTCTTAATAAATAAATAAATATATTAGGTCATTTTAAATTGATGTGTCAATTAATCAGAAGTCACAAATAAATTTTACATGAGTAAAAAAAAACTAAACTTTTTTTTTTAAGTGGCGATAACCCATGATGATGATGACTCTACTACTTTGTAGAACATTATTACACGCTTTAAAAAACCCTGCAAAGTTACAAAAAACACGAAATTTTAATATGAAAAATGTTGCTCTAAATAAAAAATACGTTACTTAATCCACCCTTAGGTGGTTGGTGCTTTCCTCACATTTAAAGGGTAATGCTATCCAAAATAGACATAAAAAGGTGGGAAAAGTGCAGTGCTTCTGGGGACGCGCAGTCCTGTTTTTTCGCGCTAATTTTCGTCTCTTTTGTGTCGCTGTTTGTGTGCATGGGGTGATTGGTTTTATGTGACTAGGTTTTATTTTTTTATGTTATTTTCTTTCTCTTCATTTCCGCAGTTTGATTTGCGATGCCTTTCCGTCGGGTCGCAGGGTTTTTTCGCGTTCGTCGTCGGTGTGCAATAACAACAAAACCTTATCATACCATTTCAGCTCGATAAACATCTTAACTCGTCGTTAATCGGTTCGTTAATCAGTACCCCACTAAACATCAATCATGTAAACCTCGTAAAAACATCTCAATTAAAAAGTCAGACTGTTAAATTCTTCATCATTTAATTACAAATAATTTTGGTTCTATCTTTCCACAGCCGGCTGTCTAAGATTAAACCATTTCATTTAAAATTTAACAACAGTTAAACGGGAAATGTCTCATCCGCAGCATCCCATCCCATCATCTTCTATGATGAATCCTGACCAAGCACCCTATCCTACTAACCAATTTTCAGGTTCCTGGCGCTTGTGGGGCTTAAGCACAGAGTAAATCAGCTGCCCTAGTAGCAACCTGCGCTAACTAATATTCCCGTCCCTTAAAATCGAGATCTACAAACTGACATGGTGGGCGCCGTTGGTGGCCAATGACTGTTACCTATTCGCAACTGATCTTGTTTTGGCAATCATGGTGATTTATCTTTTCGGCGCATTCATACATGCTGTTGATAAGGGAAACACCACCTGATTGTCGAAGCCTATGATCAGTAGAGCTGAAAGGATATTACGGTCCTGTTCAGCAAAGGAGAAGGACAACCATGGGTGGTCTCTCATGCTCAAGCTCATGCTCATGCTCAAAATAGACATAAAAGGTGGACCTTTCAGTGTTCTATCAACTTGACTCATTTTTTATACAATCAGATTTGGTATGTAGTCAGATCTTCTTATTTCAGGGCACTTATGTGCTTACAACTTATGACTGGTCGCATGATCCGGACAACATTTTCATCAAAATATCAGAGATCTGGACTCCGAAAAGTACATAAATAACATTTAAGTGATTATAACTTTTGATAGGGTTGTCCGATCTTCACAGTCTTGGTCGCGCTGGAAAGGTCTTTCAAATACCTTTCTGAAAATGTAGAACGTGACGAGTTTTGCCTTCCTCACTGAGGTAAGGCTATAATCCTGCTCTAAAAATGAACTTTGTATAAAAACGTCGTAAACCCACCTTCATGTATACATATCGACTCAGAATCAAAAACTGAACAAATGTCTGTGTGTATGTGTGTGTGTATGTATGTATGTGACCAACAAACTAGCTCATGTTTCTCGGCAATGGATGAACCGATTTGACCCGAACCTGTTGCATTCGACTTGGTTTAGGGTCCCATAGATCGAGTTTTATACAGATTGAAGTTTCGATAAGTAGTTCAAAAGTTATGTATAAAAATGTATTTTCACATATATCCGGATCTCACTTAAATGTATGTAAACTATGTCCGGGTACATCATCCGACCCATCGTTGGTTAGGTTATCAAAAGACCTTTCCAATGAGCCTAAAACATTGAAGATCTGGCAACCCTGTCTCGAGATATGGTCACTTAAGTGATATTGATGTACTTTTTGGAAGCCGGATCTCACTTAAATGTATGTAAACTATGTCCGGATCCACCATTCGACCCATCGTTGGTT
This sequence comes from Culex pipiens pallens, assembly GCF_016801865.2. NCBI lineage: Eukaryota > Metazoa > Arthropoda > Insecta > Diptera > Culicidae > Culex > Culex pipiens. The sequence goes on along the minus strand of NC_068937.1, from coordinate 49,759,484 downwards.
AGGTTATCAAAAGACCTTTCCAACGAGTCCAAAACATTGATGATCTGGCAACCCTGTCTCGAGGTATGGCCACTTAAGTGATATTTATGTACTTTATGGAAGCCGGATCTCACTTAAATGTATGTAAACTATGTCCGGATCCACCATCCAACCCATCGTTGGTTGGGTTATCAAAAAACCTTTCCAACGAGTTCAAAACATTGAAGATCTGGCAACCCTGTCTCGAGATATGCCCACTTAACATTCCAACGCCCAAGGCTCCAAAAAAGTTGGAACGGCCAATCAAGATGATTCTTCTTTTCAGTGATTTGTTAGGATGTCTAGATGATTTCGCGTGTAAAAAAAAGTTCGCCGAAAATTCCGCGGAGGCAGTCGTTTAAAAAAAGTTGGAACGATGTTTTCAGTCGCAGAAATTACAGATTTGTTCAAATCAAGTTCTGCAAAATTTTAGGATCATCTAGACATTCTTACAAATCACTGGGAACAAGAATCGTCCCGATTGGTGTAGTTATGCCCGAGAACGGGCGTGTTGAAGTTACCGTTCCAACTTTTTTGGGAGGCTTGGGCGTCCGTGTAAGTTGGACATGCGTTGGGCGTTCCAGTGTTAAGTGATATTGATGTTTTTTTTTATTCCGGATTTAAAAAATAGATGAAATTTTTTTACACGTCATATCAGCCATTGTTGGTAATAAGTGAGGAAGGCTCCAACCACATAGGTGGATTAAGTTAGTTTTTTTTTTCTAACAAAAACCATCCTTTTTACAATCTTCCGAACTTAAGTCATAATCGTTTTTTTGAGCATAACTTTTGAAGTACTTAACTACACTGCATAATTTTTAACAGCAACTTATGAGACCCCAAGACGGATCGAATGAGAAACGGACAAAATCGGTTCAGCCAATGTCGAGATAACCGAGTGACAATTTTTTGATCAACATCCCAGCACACACACAGACATTTGCTCAGAATTTGATTCTCGATAAGGCGCCATCCATAAAGTACGTACGCTCTTAGGAGGGAGGAGGAGGAGGGGGGGGGGGGGGTGGTTACCGTGGGTGTGACAAAATGTGACAAAGGGGGGAGTGGTAACTTGGATTTGGCCCGCACTTTTCTCTCGCACTTTTGACAACAAGAGTTTGAATAACTAGGCAACCAGTTGTTGTTTATTTATATTTACAGTCACATTTTCCACCAAACTGGACTTCCGCACTTCAAAATTGCGATTGACAGCTGAAAAACAAGCGAGTAACCTAAGCTCGCTTTGATAATTTTCTAGGAAATTTTAAATTTCCAAAGCCAATTTGACAAGTCGCAATAGTGCGATCGATTGGCCGATCCATACTTTATGGAGGTGAGTCTAAAAGGTCTAATTGAGAAGTTCATTTTTCGAGTGGGGGACTTTGATAGGGTTTCAATTTATTTTTGGAATATTTTCCAACTGGTCAAGATTATTATTTTCAAAACATGAACTGGGATAGGCCACACAAGTGTGTTTAAATCAGGCCTACTCTAAGATGACAGTTTTCTTGAGTCGTAGATCGTCCGTTAGAAACGCAACTCAAAATTCGTATTGAAATGTTTTTTACGTGATGGCTTTCGCGGCACGCTCCTTCCAACTCTCCTAGAATAATATTTGAACATGGCGTATCTCTAAACAAGTTTTTCACGAAAATGATTTCAAAATGTTTATTTTGTCGTTTTAAACCATAACAAGGAAAACACTCTTTTAATTTATAATATTCGCCAAATTCAATATCGAAGGCCGCCATCTTAGGCCCACTGGGCCCACAAAAAGGGGTACGCTCAGTTTGTTTGGGAGCTGTCAACATGCTCCCGGGCTGGTTTAAAAAATATTTACGTTAGAAAATCTTATTTTGAATTCCGGGATGACTTTGTTAGTCATAGTTTTTCTTGTAAATAGATTAAAGGTGTACAAACTTTATTTTTAAGTCAAATCTACCATCACCAAGGTTGCTTATATAGTTTTCAAGGAAAAATCAATGTTTATATAAAATAAAATTGTTATAAGTCTGAATTTTGCATGAAATTCGTTAAAACTAGTTTACTGATTGAAAAAATGCATTTGAAACTTCAATATTTCTTGCTAATCGGCAAGGTCTGATAAAAAACCTATCCAACGATATTTCGCATGATGGACCTGGACATCATTTTCATTGAAATATCTGAGATTCGGCCTCCAAAAAGTGTATGAATAACACTTAAGTGCTAAAAACTTTTGATAGGGTTGTCAGATCCTCGATGTTTTAGGCTCATTTAAAAGGTCTTATGATTATCAAACTAACGATGGGTTGCAAGATGGGCTCGGACATCATTTGAATTATCTAAGATCCGGCCTCCAAAAAGTGTATAAATAACACTTAAAGGCTAATAACTTTTGATAGGGTTGTCAGATCTTCAATGTTTTGAGCCCATTGGAAAGGTCTTTTTAATACCTTTCTAAAAATGTGTAACATGATAGGGTGTCTTGCAAAACCACCCTTTTACAATCTTCCGGACATACGCCAAAATCGTTTTTATAGTATACCGTCATCTGGGGCGAATCGGGACTACAGTCTGCAAAAGGGACAGCAGTGTTTACATCATTTAATGGTTTTAAATTTGGAAATGGATGTACCCATTTTGTTGGTCTGAGTCTGTTCTAACCGAAACCAACCAGAAAAATCAAAATATTGTGCTCATACATGATTAAAACTGGTGTCCCAATTTTTATGTTTTATGTTTTATATGAGGGAAAAGCCCGTTTGAGTTCACCCCATGTGTCCCGATTCACCCCAGTTGACGGTAACTTTTGATGTACTTAACTAAACTTGCTGATTTTAAATAGAGACATATGGGACCACAAGAACGATCGAATGACACTAATACGGTCAAAATCCGTTCATTCAGTCCGGAGATAATCGAGTTACATTTTTTTTGTCTACCCACCTACACATATCCACACAGATATTTGCCCAGAGTCGATATGTATACGTGAAGGTGGGTCTACGAAGTCAAATTAATTAGTTCATTTTTCGAGTGATTTTATAGCCTTTCCTCAGTAAGGCGAGGAAGGCAAGAACTTTAAAATGGATTTTAAAGTGTTCAGAATACGTTGCATAATATAGACTTTGAACTGAGCTAGAACCCTGTTAGGACGCCATGACAGGGTACTAACGGTATATTTTTTGGTATTCTTTTTGAGAAATATTAAATATTTATTTAAAAATATAGTAGTAGCGGTAAAGTTTTAAGCATTGATTCAGCAATTTATCTTTTCATACTCTAGATGCTGGTCACGTTATTACACAATCATAAATTTTATAGATCTTGCGTAATAAATAAACCCTTTTGACTCCTTCTAGATATCCAATAATTCTACTTTTATCGCCTCCCAAACACCCCCCAAAACGTCACCATCATCATCATCTCACATCCAGCTCGCTCTTTTCAGAATCAATTAAAGTAATTAAAAAATATTTCAATCGCACATCTCCTACTCTGTCAGAGCTCATTTATTCACACATATATCTATATGGCAACTTTGCAATCCAGTTTAGCAGTGATAAATCGCAATAAAACATCTCCCCTTCCTCCCCTCAACCCCCCTTTCTATCAAAATCAAGGATCTATTTCTATTCTTCAGAAAGGATTCGCATCACACACATACACATACACATAATTATATCAATTATGCTGAACATGATTAAATGATACATCATTTATATCTTTCCCCGCAAACAATCGAATGATTAATTCCACGTCGTTTCGTCGTCGGGTTGTGGCGTCTTCCTCACATTCTTCTTCCTTTTTTTGCCACACTACACACGAGATAAAAAGTGGCGACTCCATTCATATGTGCGGCGATCAGTGAATAGGAAATGAGCTAGAATCCTTCCCATTGTCCTCGTCGCAGGACTCGCTCGTTCGTTCGGAGTCGTTTGCATCCTTTTTCGCATTCACAATTTCTAAATCATCTCGTCGCTCGTCAAATCCTGCAGAGCCAGAACAAGCTGGTGGTGAGACGGATGAGATGAAATTGTGCATCGCACATAAGTGTTCATGAGAACGGTAAAAAAAAGTATTCTGATTTTGCGTTCGAAATTTTCTGATGATTTCATTTACTTCATAATGTTATCGTTAAATATTTTACAGTAACACGAAAGAGTACATTTAATATTCTTTTTTCAACAGTGCAATTGCATGACCTCTCTTTAGGAAATTGCCACTGACACTGGTGTTGGTGCAATATCATACACATCCGTATGGGAATGAAGAAGAATAAAAAAAGCAGACTGAAGCGATTTATAAAAATATTTCATTCCATTGTTGCGATTTGATCGTCCATGAATGGTGAATGGAGGTGGATGGCACAATATGTGGTACTGGCGGAATCTGGTTCAATCCTGAGGAATTATTTGCTGGTCATCCGACGTACTTAGAAAGCTTAGGATTGATGTTGTACTGGGCAGGATTTGTTAGATTCAGTTTGTATTTATTTTCAACAATTCAGTGTGGTACCACAGACCTCAAAATAAAACCATTTCAATACCAAGTTGAGGTCTTCTGGATTTTGGAACATTGCTTGAATACCAAAACTTGGTATTACCATGGCTTTATTCTTGAGTATTCCCACGCCCTTGGAAAATCAGATTTTGGTATTCCTGTGGTCTTCCACACACAAGATTTTGGTATGATTTCATGGTATTTTACCATCTATGTATTACTGGACAACCAAGCGCATATTTTGGTCGCTTGCATTTGCAAAAATAATACCAAAATTTGGTATTTATATGCCATTTTTAGTGCAGCTGTTGCAGTTAGTGAAGAAACGGAAATGATCCATATGCAACAGGCAAATCTACTCACCTGATGACTCCATGTTGTTCTAAGTGATATTCTTCACTACACTGAATATATTTGTCATTGATGAACGACTTATACTTGATGTTCTTCAAGCTTCTGAAAAATAACAAGATTGAAAAATAAATGTTATTACAATGAAAATGGATTGAAATTCACCAACATTCAATAATCTGTCAATAGATTCGTAAATCAAATATTTGGTTATCCCGACTTAGAGAAATTTTAAAGATTTTGCAAATTGTTTAAGTGGGTTTATCAAAAAAAAAAAATTAAATCAGTTTTAAAACTTTTGGGTTTTTCAAGTCTCACCAAACAACCCATCATTTCGACGCTGTCGTGCTATCATGACGCACCTGCCATTACGACGTTCCGAGAAAAACGCGTTTTCATGTTTGACCTTGAATAAACAAAAACGAGAGCACGCAATGTAAACAATGAATAGCACGTTTTGTTTGGTTGACCATTCAGTGCGTTGCCCCGAAGTTTTGTTGAAATTGGTTGCTGGAGTCCCGAGTTATAATAACAAATGCTTACGGTAGTCTTACTTGTACCTGCGTCAAACGCATCCTGACCTGCAATCCCTTTGGTTAATTGTCGCACTTACATCAATTTTCAGGGAGTGACAAGATAGCACGACAAGATTGAAACTTCTTTCGTATGAAAAGTGACAAAAATCCGCGGAGCTTTTTTGGTTTTTATTAAATATCTCAGGATTGAAATCGAATTTTAGGGATCTGTTGAGGTCAAAAGGTGAGGCATTGTGAGCTGCACAAAATGGCGTTCTTAACTCAATTTGGCCCAAAATGCACGTACGACAAGTTAGCACGACGGCGACGATTTTCTAATGTCGATATCTCAGCAAACAATGGTCCGATTTACAAAGTTAAAATATGAAACAGTCGTGAAATTTTCCGATTTAAAATCAAGACTAACATTTCAAAAGGGCGTAACATTGAATGTTCAAAAGGGCAACATATAGAGAATTTTTTCATCTATTTAAAAATATTTTTTTCAAAAATGGGTAAACATGGGCACTACTTTAAAAAAATGAATAAGTGCGACTATTTTGAAAAAAAGTTACCTGAAAATGGCTATAACTTGCAAACGGTTCACTTTATCAAAATTTCACCAAAGTATTTTTTGATTGCAAATTTAATTTTGCATCGAAAATGAAATGTTGAAAAATTTGCGACCAATATTTCGATTTTTTGAAAAAATCTGTACTGATTCAAAAAATCATAACTCGGTTAATGATTTTTTGCCCATTCTGGATAACACTACTCGACAAAACAAAACTTGTGTCAAGGGATTCACGATATCTCATCGGTTCCTCAGAGAAAAGGCATCCCCGAATCCGATGCAATCGACAGAATTTGATTTTATGTCCACGCGGACTGATGCGAATGTGATAAATTTTTTAACATAAAAAATCGAACAATTTAAAAAAAAAACATGCGTCTCCTCCCAACTATATGAGCCATCTACAAAAATATGGAAGCGCCTGGTGCATGGCCATTTCCTTTGAGCACAACGGAAACAACCAATACAAATGTATAAAAAAGTTGTCAAGTTCGGGGGGTCCACAGCTAGCATTTTTTGTACGATTATAAAAATAAATATTAAAAGTTTAAAATTAAAATATTTGAAAAACATTATTTTTTAAATTTATTTGTTTACTGAAATTTTATGTTTCTCAAAGGTCTATGGGTACTTCGGGATGTCCATGGTCATCTAAGGACTCCCTGGAGTTAAGATCTACGATTCTACAGCCGTAACAAGCAAGAGGTCGTCGGATTTTGACCCCGGATCATGTGCGTATAGCATCAGTGCATATGGTAGACTACTATATGAATGTAATGGGATGTCCATGGTCATCCAAGGACTCCCTGGAGTTAAGATCTATGAGTCTACCGTCGTAACAAGCAAGAGGTCGTCGGATTTTGACCCCGGATCATGTGCGTATAGCATCAGTGGATATGGTAGACTACTATATGAATGTAATGGGATGTCCATGGTCATCCAAGGACTCCCTGGAGTTAAGATCTACGAGTCTACCGCCGTAACAAGCAAGTGGTCGTCGGATTTTGACCCCGGATCATGTGCGTATAGCATCAGTGGATATGGTAGACTACTATATGAATGTGTTGGGATGTTCATGGTCATCCACGGACTCCCTGGAGTTAAGATCTACAATCGATGTAAAGTTATCGAAATATTTAAGTTTGAACTATGAACAAAAGTCTTTGCTTACCACTTTAGCCAAACGGCGACCTCTTTTTTGTTACGGCGGTAGACTCGTAGATCTTAACTCCAGGGAGCCCAACACATTTATATAGTAGTCTACCATATCCATTGATGCTATACGCACATGATCCGGGGTCAAAATCCGACGACCTCTTGCTTGTTACGGCGGTAGACTCGTAGATCTTAATTCCAGGGAGTCCTTGGATGACCATGACCGCTTGTATGTTACGGTAGTAGACTCGTAGATCTTAACTCCAGGGAGTCCTTGGAAGACCATGGACATCTCTACACATTCATATAGTAGTCTACCATATCCACTGATGCTATACGCACATGATCCGGGGTCAAAATCCGATGACCTCTTGCTTGTTACGGCCGTAGACTCGTAGATCTTAACTCCAGGGAGTCCTTGGATGACCATGAACATCCCATTACATTCATATAGTAGTCTACCATATCCACTGATGCTATACGCACATGATCCGGGGTCAAAATCCGACGACCTCTTGCTTGTTACGGCTGTAGAATCGTAGATCTTAACTCCAGGGAGTCCTTAGATGACCATGGACATCCCGAAGTACCCATAGACCTTTGAGAAACATAAAATTTCAGTAAACAAATAAATTTAAAAAATAATGTTTTTCAAATATTTTAATTTTAAACTTTTAATATTTATTTTTATAATCGTACAAAAAATGCTAGCTGTGGACCCCCCGAACTTGACAACTTTTTTATACATTTGTATTGGTTGTTTCCGTTGTGCTCAAAGGAAATGGCCATGCACCAGGCGCTTCCATATTTTTGTAGATGGCTCATATAGTTGGGAAGAGACGCATGTTTTTTTTTTTAAATTGTTCGATGTTTTATGTTAAAAAATTTACCACATTCGCATCATTCCGCGTGGACATAAAATCAAATTCTGTCGATTGCATCGGATTCGGGGATGCCTTTTCTCTGAGGAACCGATGAGATATCGTGAATCCCTTGACACAAGTTTTGTTTTGTCGAGTAGTGTAATTCTGAAAAGTTGTCATTTAATGGTCTCTAGAACATAAAAAAAACTAGTTATTTTTTGCATATCAAGTTTTAGTGACTAAAAGTGAAATAAAAAATCACCATTTTTTTTATACCGTGTATATTTTTTCAGTGTAGTCCTTATTCATACCTACAACTTTGCCGAAGCCACAAAATCGATCAAAAAATTCCTTCAAAAGATACGGAATTTTTGAATTTTCACATTTCATTTTTGTATGGACACCTGCCAAATTTGTAGGGAAAATTATCTGAACGAACCTAGGAACGAACTAATGATGCAAAATGGCTTCCTTGGGTGTACCAAAGGCACCAAAAAAGTCGGATTAAAAAATACAAAAAACTCGAATGACCAAAATCTCAGAGAATTGCTCCCAAATTTTAGAGGGCTCAGAAATACCAAAATTTTGTATTTATACCAGAGAAAGGTATTTTTACGCATTTCCCTTGTTATTTACCCATGCCCTCTCCATAGCATCGTAGCTCGAGAGGCAACGAAAATCAATACTAGGTAACAGAAAGAAGATCGGAAGACACTTGATGGTTGAGTTCGTCGCGTCTATTCCGTAACAAATTCATGAACTAAATGATTAAATAATTAAAAATCAGACTACGCTATCATTGCAGCATTGCGTTTAACACCTCATTTTATAAATAAATAGGGTATATGACCCTATTTTGGACCTAGTACCTATTTTGGACCTATTTTTATTAATCGAGGTAGTTCAGGCTTTTAAAGTACGAATTTACTGAATCCAACCAACAGAAAGTGTAAGCAGGATCGTTTTGTAGCTTACCTCTTCCAAAAATGTTAACATTTTTGATTATTTCCGCTTTTTCAGCCACTTTTTCCAATGCCACTCGCATTTCCTATAATTTTCCTAGCACATCGATTAGGTCCAAAAATTTCGGCCTCGTTGCTTATCACTTTTGGCTCGGGACACCTTGTACAACTTTCTGTTTTTCACTAGCATTAAGCTATTTTCAGCCGGTTTCCGAGTAATGTAAGTGTTATTTATTTAATACTTATATGTTTTTAGTCACTAAACCGTTGAAATTACTGATCTATAGTTAAAAAAAACTCAATTGAAAAAATATTTTCAAATCAGCCGCGTTGGATCAGTTTTTGGAGCTACTTTTCCTTCAGTTCAAGGCTATCACCAATACATGTATAACAAGGTGTTGCCAGTTTTGTTTATGAATTTATTTCGATACTTAATTGAAATTTAATGCCAAGTTTTTACTTAATAATTTGGATTAGTTTTTCCGACTGTAATTATTTCAAATAAAACTAAGCTTTAAAAAGCAAATGATAAACAGAAACAATGAAAATATGATTTTTTAATGATAAAAATGCAAATTAATAATAAAGATAGGAATGATTTATAAGACTGATTGAAATCTGACCTAAACTTTAAACTGATGTTGATATATTTTTCTTGCAACCTCATTTTCACCAATTTAGCTGCACCTTTTAATTAATATTTGCTTCAAAAATGCAATCTGGCTACCCTGCTGGAATTGAACTGGAAACGATTGAAAAACCAAAAGGGCCTAGTTCATTCAATCGTCAGCTGTCACCGCGACAGGCGCTGTCAACCTTGCTCAAGAGTGGTTTCGATAAGGTCGTATGAATTTATTTTAAAAAATCTAGGGTTAGTTTCAAAAAGGTCCTAAGCGCTAGTCGATCAGTTTTCGATAAATATACGAATTATAAAACTTAAAAATGCTTTGAATTGTCATCTGCACGTCTTTTAAATGCTCTCTACTGGAAAACAATAAAAAAAAATCGACATCAGGGATACCCTCTGACTCGATTCCTTGAGCAAAAATAAGTAATTAAGGTTTAAGGGTAGCTTTTTATCGTTGTTGTTTATATAGGGAAAACGCAAAATTGTATGCAGAAGAACATCGTTTCAGTATTTTTCTGCCAGGTGGCGAGGGTCTTGCCCAAAATTGTCCAAGTGAAAGATTCTTGTAGGAATTCAATTCACTACAACTTTGCCGAAGGGTGCAAAACGATCCGAGATGATCCTGATTATAGGTGATTTTTTAAAATTATTTTCTTATGTACTTCTTATATACCCAGTATATACCTTCAAGTATATAAGCCGATTTCTTTTCATCGCATTGCTAATAATTCATCAGGATCAACTCGGATCGTTTTGGACCCTTCGACAAAGTTGCAGGAAATTGAATTTCCTACAGGATCTCACACTTGGACAATTTTGGGCGAGACCCGCGCCACCTGGCAGAAAAATACTGAAATGATGTTTTCTGAATACATTTTTGCGATTTTCCCCATATAAACTTCAACGATAAAAAGCGACTTTTAACCTTAACCGATTGGCTCAAAATAGGCACAGTTACTTATTATTGCCTAAACAATTGAACTAAGGAGTATGTCTTGAGATTTCCCGAAAAAATATTTTTTCTTGCCAGCCTAATATATATAATTAAAAATACAGGTATCTATAACGTATTTTTACACAATGGACAGCGTTGGCTTATAATAAATTACATTTTTAGATTACTGCGTCAATCATATTAGAAACACAAATAAACCACAAATTTGATCAAAATATTTCGATTATTGTTCATTTTTCCTTATTCTGAAGTGTAACTGTATCTCCAGCTTTGAAAATTTATAAATTTTTGTGGGAATTTAAATCATTTCGAAAAAACAATCTAAGAGATTTTGAAAGAAGAGGTGTGTGAAACAATTTCGATAAATGGAGAGCTAGTTGAGTCTTTGTGCACTTCGCAGTGTTGCTAGTTGGGCAAATTGCAGCTTTCAGACCATCCCGGATCGTTTTCTGCAAGCTCCGGAAAGGAGAGATGAAATGAAATCATTGCAACTGTTAGAAAAATAAAAATCTTCGAAAAAAAATTGTAGTATTGGAGGTAAATGCGATGTTAACTTTGAGGATGTAGTCTAATTTTGTACTTTTATATATTTTATGATTTAAGACATAACTAGTTACATGGTTTATTCAACACCTATAATATAATCAATTTTGAAACTACGCCCCTCCTAGCCGATCCGAACGGTAGGCAATCTTGTCAAATCTTAGATTGTTTTTTAAAAGTGAAACATCTGTCAAGCGACTGTAAAGTTTAACATAACAGATGCGAAAGTTTCACACCAAGTTACAAGCTATAATATCCCTTTAAAATTTCTTGATTGTTTAATAGGTAATATTTGAACTTCAGCTCTGCGTAAAATTTAGAACTGAAGATAAAAAAAATCTTTGTAGCTTTTTAATTATCTCTGTCATTCATTCCACTTAAGTTGAGGTGGTTTTATTGCGAATAATAACGTTTCAACCCTTTTCTATGTTCTAATGCTTGAACATTTAGTCGGAAGAATACGCAAATTGGAAAATAGGACAGCTACTTGCTAAGGATGCGTGAGTTTTCCATTCAATATAATTAAAACACGTTTTCAAATTCAAATCCATTATTTTACAATAATTATTTAAATTCTGAAATAAATATTTTCCAATTTAAATCGTGGATAGGCCCTTTGGTTTATCAACCCGAGCTTTTGTAAGTGTGCGTTTTGACGCCGCACGCCGCAATTCAAGTTGTCAAAATTTCAACCAATCAGAGTGTGGGTCCAAAATAGGTTCAACGATGTCTCCAAAATACATTCAATAAGTCCAAAAAGCATCCAAAAAATGTTTTACTTGAAATGCTTATTACAATGAAATGGCTAAATTATTTTCAATTTTCAATAGTACACATTGTTAAGCATAAATTAAGGCACAAAACAATCCTGAAACGAGCCAAATTAGTTAGACCGTTCCTGAGAACCATGCGAAATGTGTTGACGCTTTGCATAGTAGGTCCAAAATAGGGCCATATACCCTATTATTTGGTTTTATCTTTTCACAGCCGGCTGTCTAAGATTAAACCATTTCATTAAAAAATTAACAACAGTTAAACGGGAAATGTCTCATCCGCAGCATCCGATTGTTTGCCTTGAGAATAAAATATAATACCTTTCAACAAACACTATGATTTTGGGTCACATCATCATCTTCTATGATGAATCCTGACCAAACACCCTATCCTACTAACAAGTTTTCAGGTTCCTGGCGCTCGCGGGGTGTAAGCACAGAGTAAATCAGCTGCCCTAGTAGCAACCTGCGCTAACTAACATTCCCGTCCCTTAAAACCGAGATCTACAAACTGACTTGGCGGGCGCCGTTGGTGGCCAATGACTGTTACCTATTCGCAACTGATCTTGTTTTGGCAATCATGGTGTTTTATCTTTTCAGCGCATTCATACATGCTGTTGATAAGGGAAATACCACTTGATAGTCGAAGCCTATGATCAGTAGTGCTGAAAGGATATTACGGTTCTGTTCAGCAACGGAGAAGGACAACCATGGGTGGTCTCTCATGCTCATGCTCATGCATTTCCCTTGTTATTTACCCATGCTCGGGTTCATCTATTTCTTCCCTACAATAAAAAAAATCAAACCATCCACTTTAACGACCCCCAGATCTTTTGGGGTCTGTTTTGCACGTTTCTGCTCGAACCTAGGAGTCCAAAGGTTTGAATGGGGAGAGCACTCAAACCTCTTTCTACTCCAAGAAACCTTCTACCCCAAGGTACAAACTGACGACTTTTGGATTGCGAGTCCTTCCGCCGCCAGCGATTACACCGGAGCAGACTTATTACTTCCCCGTCGGATTGAAGGCTGGAGCAGATGAGAATCGAACCCATGATCATCCGCTAATAAAGTGGACCAACCACCGATGGTTGAGTGTATCAAATATAAAATTTTAACTTCTTAGAGATTTGTGAATGCATCTTGACCCAGCTGAAAATAAAAAAGAAACAGCAAACAAACACCCTTGTAATGAGCCCGCATTATGAAATGTGATATCGCAACCCATATAGCGGCGGTGGCTATTTATGTCCTCCCCGACATTCGTGCTAGTTTAACAACAGTCGTAAAAAATCGCTTCCACTTATTAGCTGGCCATTAGCCAGATCGAATGTCCGGCCGTAAAAAAAACGAGAGTAATACAAATCACATTCTATTCAATCAAAGTGAAGCATTTTTGGTGCGATATTCATAAATTCAAATTAGGTCACTCATTGATCCGTTTTTCATTCCTTTCGAAAAGGGATTCTGAAATGCATTTTTTATTTCAGTGAGTCGCCACTATCCAAAATTGTTCTGTTTCACAGCTCAGGTCATTCCATACTGTACTTTTTGTCTACATTGAATATGTGTGTTTTATTTGCCGCCGCAGTAAGTGATTTATTGCACGCGGGACTGCTTCTTTTTTTCTCCTTCCTCTCCCAGTTCTAAGCTCAAACAATTTCGGTGATGGTCCAAATGTCATTTGTTATGTCAATGGGAGACGCAGAACCGTGGCGCGACAATAACCCGGATTGTTGTCGTTTGAGCTTGTTTGTTTTTTGTTGTTGTTGTTTTCTTCTCGCGAGTCTGTTTTCTACATAAACAGATTCTCCGGGATCGCCTCGGAGTTGGGTGACCTGCCCGGTTGGTGGATAAATCCTTCCATGGGTTGGCACGCGAGAGGCCGCGGCTGCGGAGAAGAACAGGTCAGCGTGCCGTGATTGATGATCTAGTTGGCGACGACTTACTTACTTTGGACGCGATTTGGCGTTACTTCGGTGGTTGAGTAGGATTGTTCAAATTCAATGTTATAATTGATGGGAGATTTTGCCTTTTGTTGCATATTTTTTAAAGTAAGCTTCACAAATATAATTTTGATTTTTGAAGTTACAATTTTAGATTACAACTTCTAATAGCATCTAATACTAACTAAAATATCAAAATAACTAAAAGAACAGTTCCTCTGGGGAAGAAAAGTTATCTACAATATTTTTTTCGAAGATTGAAAAAAAAAACAATATTAAATAAACCATTCCTATTTCCATTGATACAATCCCAACAATACACTCAAACCCCGTTGGTTTGACACCAACTGTTGTCAAACGAACGGGGTCACTTTTTAGTTTGACACCCCTTTTACACGGAGTTCACACATACTACCAAACGTTTGTTTTGATAGTGTGCGTGAGCGCCGTGTAAAAAGTGACAGTTCGTCACTTTTTAGTTTGACTTTGACCAACCAACGGGGAACAAACTAAAAAAGTGTCAAACGAAAAAGTGACCAACCACCGGGGGTTGAGTGTATTCGTATTTCCACCCCCAACTTAGCGCAGTTAGCGCCACGTGACATTTTCGCGCCAAAAGCGAACGCAGCCTTTGTTTTCATTTCCGCCCCCAAATCACGGGACAAAAACGGGCGAACCGCTTAGCTTCCCGTTATTTGTTACTGTCAGCGAGTGTGACATATTCACTGACTGTGGCGAGGACCCATCTAATATAAATGAATTCAGGATGTGCTTCCAGGATGGGGTTCGGAGTTGTGGCAGAAAAAAAAGTCATTACAATTTCTGGTTAATGAATCATTTATTTTTCTTTCCTGATCCTGTGACGAACCCGGGACGATTTGGTAATGAACGGGGCGTTAGTTATTAACATGATTAATCAAAGTACTTGTACGATTTCAGGGAACCCGTTGCAAGGATTAGGAATCCTTTCCCACAGGATGTCAACCGGAGAAAAGAGTGACACGCGTGACGAACCGCGAGGCCTCCGATTTGCGTCATGATGCCGGATTCGATGCGGCGCCGGTGTTTGGATTTTTTGCTCCTCAACATTATTTGTCAATCATTTGTGTGGAAGAGTTTGGACAAAATCGCTCGCTCCTCTATTATGATGTATTACAACGCTGAAGGTGACGCCCCTTAAGAATGACATAATTGACCGGGCAAGATTGAGCGAACATCCAAGTGACAGCGAGCGACGCTCGAAATTGAAAAGTTTACAGTTGACTTGTTAACGAAATCTTATGGGAAAGGGGTCGTCCGGCTACGGAGCCACTGCACCGTCCCGGGGACTTTTGTGTGGTTTCGTCACGGTGTCACTTCAAAAGAGGATCAACTGCTTCTTTCTTTCGGTTTCTCCCTTTCAAATGGTGTTGATTGTAAATAGGGGCCAGTTTTTCGGAAGAATGGGCAATTTTTAAGATGTTGCGGTTCCTTAAGAAGTTGGGAGATTTATTTAGTCAAAATCAAAGGAAAAGGTCTTTGAATCGAACCCTAATTGAGAGGATAAAGACGAGGTACGGGCACTTTAATTAATGTTGCTGAGACGAGACAAACTGTTGGTTTTAAGCAAGACTCAAGAAAAACTACCGTTCTGTAAGCATTTATCATACTCGATAATAACCTAACCTCTACCACCGATGTAACAAAGTGCCTAGTTGAGGCTGTCACCGTTGTGACAGGGAATTAATTAATCTTCACAGACAGACTGACAGGGCACCAAACGTGTCGAAAATAGTTCCGATACACCCAAATGGTCGAAACGAAAAGAGGGTTAGGCCCGGCCTAAATTTGTGGTGTCGAAACAAAAGTGACTTATTCTCTTGTACCTTCTTGATGGGTTTTGTCAGCCAAGTGGAACCGGTGCATGCAAGGGCGACCTTGGAATGGATTGGTGTTACTTGATAAAGTGTAATTGCTATTTTTGTTATTCTCGTTTCGGAACATGTCAAATGGCCTGTTGGAGCAAATGTCACTTTGTTGACAGATATCACGAGACAATGATTGGATTGTTTTTGTTCAATAATTATTCTTCGATTTGATTTTTCAGAAAGTAATGAAGTAATTACAGATTATCTCATTTGTTTTATAGTCAAGGCACGAAACTCGAAAATAATGTATTAATAAAATATCATGTAACAGGGTAGTTATCGATGGATCTAAAATTAGTAATGAAGAATCTTTATCGAAATAGATTCATTTGACACTTATTAAGGTGAAGCCGTTGATCATTTTCGAAGAAAATTGATCATCACTATAAAATATTCTTTATTAAATTCAATTTAACGAATTTCAGCACCAAAAGGAATCAGCATGTGCCGGTTGTTGCCTTCTTGAAGCCACTGAAAGAATTTTTGATTTAAATCAAATGTGCTTCAAAATTTATATAATATTGTGGCACAGTCCTTGACGTCCTAGTTGGCAATCATTGATTAATGACGATTTCCATAACTTTACAAGGAATGGGATTATCATTACCAAAAGGAATCAGCATGTGTAAGGCACTTTTCTAAACAACTTGTTGAAAGAATTTTGTCAAAATATTGAAAGCGACGCAAAATTTATATCTTTGAACGAAAAATCATGACAATGGTGGAAGTCTTCACGTTAAGAGGAATTAAAAAAAACTAGAAGTATTTACTCTCAACCATCCAAAATTTATCTTTCATCACTGTGTACATAAGTACACTCAAACCCCGATGGTTTGACACCAACCAACAGTTGTCAACAGTGGCACCGAAAGGGGTCACTTTTTAGTTTGACACCGTTTTTACACGGAGTTCACACACACTACCAAATGTTTGTTTTGATAATGTGCGTGAGCGCTGTGTAAAAAAGTGACAGTACGTCACTTTTTAGTTTGACTTTGACCAACCATCGGGGTACAAACTAAAAAAGTGTCAAATGAAAAGGGGTTGAGTATAGCACTTACCCAGTGAGAATTTCGGCAAAAATTTCATCTACTAACAAAATCTATAATTTTAGCAAACATTTTTTCTATAATTAGGCGTGAGTAGAATTCGTTGCTATAAATAAAATTGCTCTATCCTAGCAAAACTTAAACAAATTACTTTGAAAGAATCTAATAACTCCACACGAGAATGACTTTATGACTCCTCCCTCACACCATCGTTTAGCGGGTATAATTTGTATTGCGTTATTAATTGAGCCCGGAGCTACCACTCTTCACACAAAAGAACCTTCGAGGGCACTGCTGCTGCAATAAGACATGAAATTTAACTACAGTAATTATGTCTGCCGTTGAGCAGTAGTAGTAGCAGCAGTAGTACCAGCCAGCCAAACGTACGTACTAAAAATCCCGAAAAACTCCCCAAAATTGGGCGCGCACTTGGTGCAAATAACAATAATCGTAAAGGACATAAAAATACTCCACACCATTCAAACAGGAAACTCGCCAGGGAGTCGTCACTGGGAGGAGTTTTCCACCTCGGGAGAATCGCTCACACAATATGTAGACACAATGTTGAATGTTAATCACCCCGAGTCGCTTCCGGAGTAAAGTCCCGAAGAGCGATTTAATTATTATTCAAATAGTCGACGTCATAATCTAAGTAATTGATATTCGTGTAATTAAACGCGCGGTGGAAATCGATCTTCCCTTAACAATAGGCGGGCCACAATACTTCGTTGAGCCTTCGTAAATCGTTAAATCTGCCCGGTAATAATCCCCGATGGTCGTGAACCTTTTTTACGAGTCCGGTCGGTGGCCAATTTAGTCCGAAAACTGGCCCAGGACATCTCGTACATCTTCGTCTTGCAAGGAGCAGAACTATTGCCTTTTAATCGTCATCGAAGCAGCAACTTTACGATCTGGCACGCCGTTCCCCGGCAAAGGTTCTCCGAGATTCATTGGATTCTTCGGGCAAGGATTCGGTAGCCGGAATCGTCTTCCTGCCAAGCTGCTCGTAAAAACTCTGCTCGTCATATGACTATGATGAATAGAATGACGCCAGCAGTGGCACTTGCCCAGTCAAATAATATCGGTCATTAATCCAATAAAGGTGCTGCACACCGAAACCGAATCCGGACATTATTCTGGACCCGGAGAACGATTTCATGAGGATTTTGCCGTATTCTTTTGGATATATGGATATTAGACTGTTTCAAATTATCTGGGATATTAACATTTCTTAAATGGTAAATGACAAAATAAATTTGAGGCCAAGTCCATAACACATTTTTCCGTATTCTGAATTAATACACCCAGAACTGAACATCGCCATACGAGAGGATAAAGAGCACGATTCGGTAGTAAAATGGTACTGTGTGCGGACTGAGAGGTTAAACCCCGAAATTACCGAGAGTACTTTACTCATAGGTTCATCTTCAAAAAAGTTCATTTATCAAAAAAAATGTACCGGTACCGAGACTCGAACCCAAGACCTTTGGCATATTAAACCGTGCCTTTGCCGTGTGGCCCACCATGGTTCGGTGACTAAGTGGCGGTCATTTGTCCATATAAGCCACTCAATAGGATGAACTGTTCCAATGAACGAATGAACACGCGAGAGGACTATACTCTCGCAAAATAGCACTTTCCTCACGTTTCTTTTTGTGAGGACTATCTCCTCGTTCTTTAACTTTGGGTGTATGAAATACCTACATATTTTTTATCTTTACAATTTTCTAAATTAAATCTGATCGTTTCATTTCTCATTGCCAAACATTTTTGAGCACAATTTTGACAGAATTTATTCATATTCATCACAATTAATAGTTTGGAATTATTTCGATAAGATAAAAAGCCTAATATTAGTTTCGTTTTATCGGGATTAAAGAATTTATAATATAACCACGGACGAACGGACATGACACCAGGAACAAATTATCTTCAAATTTCTGAAGCAAACTATCACTTGCGCCATCTACATTTAAGTTGTCGAAGTACCATCGCGCGATTAAGCATGATTTCTCAAAATGTCTTATGCAATAATTAATTAAAAAAAAATAGTATTAGTATGGTGCTAGAAACAGTTTTTTGGCATGAAGTTCGTCTTTATGATTCTATGTAATTTATCATGGATACTAAAATTGCAGAAAAATTGATAGAAATGGCATTTTTAATATAAATTCATACGACCATTTCAAAAAATGCCCATGAGTTTGCATCATCAGCTGGCTATGTTTACGTTTTAAACCACGTGGAGCGAAGGTTTTGACATAAGCGATCTCGCTTGCAAAGGTTTTCGCCAAGAAGAAGTAAAAGAAAACCTGCTTCACTTTTTGAAACCCCGTGTCATGTCCGTTCGTCCGTGATATAACTTTTCAGACGCAACCACAAAAAATCGCCTCGTGGGCCATAACCGTGAATTATCTTGTCACACGTGTATTTTGGGCTAAATTTATGAAAAACTTGCAACAGAGCCCACAGAAGACGAAGACCCGGGGGTCGTTAAAGTGGATTGTTATATTTTGCCATCTAGACTGTAGCCTTTTCTACTGTTTACCATTCAGAACTCGACATTTTTTCAGATGATGTCAGTAAACGCATCAGTTTCGTCAATGTACGATAGATTTAGGGATCTTGAACGCGCTCCATCGACAGAATTGAATTTTAGTGAATTTCCTGCCAATATATAAAATTACAAAATCGGTCCTTAATATCCTATGGAATAATTTTAAGCAGTGATGCAAATGAAGCTATCATTTGTTAGTTGGGAAAATTCTGCTGTATTTGTAACTACACTGTTATTTTTTTTGCCTCTAATGAGTAAACAACTACTGCGATCGGTTTTCGGCACCACACGAAAGATTAATCTCTTGAGATTCGATCGAAACTCATTGATCAATAACAGTAGGCTACTCCGGTCAGTCACGAAGATTAACATCTTGGCCAATCTTTATCTGGGTGCTGGATCATGGGTCATGTGGTCAATTCAGTATTGTATTATAGAAAAACAAATTCTGGCGATATTTACCCACGCGAGACTCTTACTGAATCCGCCGGAACAATAATTCCGATGAAAATCCGACCATATCTCGGTTTCCAATTGTCCATCCTCGGTGTCATTTACATAAGAAAATCCTGGATGGACTTGGAAACCAAAGTGGAGATGGAAGTGACCAGCATTTAGCTAGGGCTTAAATTACGATTAAAATCCGGTTACTTCGGTCCCCTTGGTACACACGGATCCCCGAAAAACCATGCCACATCAATTTGAGAATGTTTCCCAATCCAAACATTTATGGAAAAAATCGTTCTTTCCTCATAAAACTCTATAAACTATAAAAGGACGCCGTTGATCAACGCCGTTTAAATCAACGACTCCGTTGACGTTGACGATTAAATCAACGATGGCTGCGATTACGATTACGTTAAATCAACGATCAACGAGATCGATGATATAAACGCCGTTGATTTCAACGATTAACAGCATGGATTGAAACAGTCTAAAATCCAGAACAGTAGCCAGTTCCACACGGAAGGCGATTTTTATTGGCCACCGTTTTTCCTCTAATTTCGGAATAAAGCGAGATTTTATTGGCTCCCGATGTGGGTGTGGTGGATGTGGCAACGAATCTTCGTCAGCTCGTGGGTGACCACAAAACCATGGTCCTTGGACCATCATCATCATCACCGCCATCGCCGAAAGACGACAGTCCAGCAGATAAAAATAAAGAATAAATATCATAGAAAGACCGGAGAGCGAGCCAAGTAAAGGATAATAAAGTTTAGAGATTAAGGGGTTTCGATTTGCGTTGCGTTTGGCCCTCGGAACAATTGTTGACTCAATTTATATGGCTTTTAATGGGAGTTTTATCGTGCTTCACGGTTGTAAAATCCCCTTCGGTCATCGGCTCCGGAATTGTCCCCGCACGCCCTCTTCTCTCCTTGAGCTGGCGAGGTGAGTGAGTGTGTTGCATAAGTCCAGGCGGGGGTGGCGAACATATTCCGACACCGATCATTGAACGCTTGAGTTTAGCTCCCTTTTGGTTGATGGTTGCATTTTCTAGACGATGATGGATTCGACAGTTGTTTAACAATTGCAGCACTCTTGAAGATGACCCATATTTTTGTTGAAAATATGCTTATGTTGCACACACATATTTTTCCTTTAACTATCGCATTTACCAATGAAAATGTGTAAGAATCATTCGAAATCAAGATTGAAACAGTTCATTAACCTTACCTGATAGTCCAAACGTGACATTTTCTTCTGTCAACAATGTATCCAAAAGCAGAATTCCCACACAACACAAGTTCCTCTCCAGTATGCACACAAAAGCGTCCATTAAAAAGTCAACTTTCCTATGATTTATTCAAACTTCAATCAGCTGCCACAGTAAATTTTTATGATGAATTTATCCTTCTTTTGACTGCGATTTTTTACACCACCTAATAACTACTGCTCTTCTCTTTGCTTTTGCCGACTCTCATTCACACACATTGTAAACGGAGATGAACTTTACCGCTGAAACTGCTACCGGTAGCGCGCATTTTTATCTTCTTGGTTCTCTTTTTTTTCATAACAACCAGCAATAACATCAACACCGGCAACTAAAGAAAGGATCAGAGAAAAGAAAGAGCTCGGAACGGTTGTCATGCTACTGTGCACTTTCCGGTAGCCATCGCGCGCGATATGGGAAGTGCACAATCCGGTTTAGTTACAGCAGATTTTCTACAGCACTTAAATGGCTTGAAATTGTTATTAAAAAAAGGTTATTTAAGTTGTTTTTTTTATTTTATTTAATGAAATGTGGCCTAATAATGCGCGCAAATTTAGAAACAAATCAATAACATCAAGATTTTAAAATCATCTTTTCATAATTTTTCGTATATTTTTTACGCAAGTAGTAATAAGTTGTACACAGCAAAAAATCCGATGGTAAAAACGCATGCAAAAGCATGCACAACACCCTCGTCATTTTTTGCAAACACAAAAAAAGTTGCGACCGACGGGATTCAAACCCAGCACCAACAGTAAGAACTGGCGCCTTAGCCCACTCGGCCATCAGATCGATGAAAATCTGTAAGGATAAACGCATATATGAGCTTAACATTTCGGTCAAGTAGGTTTCCCATACTTTTGGGCTACATAGTTCTGGGTGTAAAATTACATAAAATTGCATAAAATAATGCAATTTTTATTTTACACCTAGCACTTTTACACGTAGCTGGATTACTACTTTTTTAGCTGTGTACTTTGCATCATTGATTTGTCCGTACAAGTTTCCATACAATGTTGGCAGCTATCCATACAAAAATGGAATGTAATTTTTTTTTTAAATAGGTGCCAATTTCCGAAAGAAAACATGTTAGAGCTTAGGAAATTTCCTTGAAATTCTTCTGAAAACATTTTCGCATTTTCATTTTCGCAATTCGCAATTTTCAGTGTAAGAACGGGCCTTGACCGATCTTATGCACTACACCCAAAATTCAGAATCGAGATAATCGTTCTCTCAAAATTTATTGAGGGCTCAGTGCCAAAATCGATAGAATAATGGTACCAACTCACACCATCATAACAAATGAGTTCATTCGTTAGTTGAATCAATAAATCTCCAACAAGTGCCATACATCGACTTCTGACTTCTCCATGGTCACCAAGCTGTGGTGGCCGGGCAGCTAAGTCATTGGATTGGTTTGTCAAAGGTCTCTGGTTCGATTCCCATTGTCGACACTTTTGGTTTTTTGTTTGACGGATGAACTTTTTTTGCAAATGAACCTCGAGAGAATAGTTCTATCGCCCATCTCGAGCTGTGTTCTCTGCGTCCGTGAATGGTACCACTATTCTCTCGACTCGAGACCATCATTCTCTCGGACTAGCGCTGCCAGTTTTGGGTGTAGGTTCCCGACGAACACGCACTGCCCTTACACCTACATCTCACCCTTGCTCTGAGTCAGTACGAGCAGCACGCTAGAACACGCTTTGAGTGTTCGTGCCAGGCATGCACACCTTCTTTTCCGGTTACGCATTTTAACTCGGCCGGGGGTGGTACATTACGTAGGGTTTGATGTAAGTATAAGCGCCTAACCATTTATAGTGTGCCTATTAACTTTCATTAAAGCAAAAACTGTTATATTTTGGTCTGCCTGTGTGGATCAATCGGACCGCGCACTGGACTCACAATCCAGAGGTCGCTGGTTCGAATCCCGAGGCGGACGCAAAAAATTCTAAGTGTAAAATATAGGTATTCGGTGCCCTCTCCCGTGCCATACCTTCACACTTAGGAGACCCGGGAGGCGGAGTCTTGTCGCAAAAAGAACGATACACACCTGTGGATCCGTTGACGAAACCGCAAGGTTTAAGAGGGCCACATTATAAGGTGTTACGTCGATTCCGTTTTTTCCGTTATATTTTTAGTTTGAATTTAAAAACTAATTGTGATTTACTGTGTATTGTTTTCTCCTGAAATCTTCCCTATTGTTGAGTCGTGTTAATCTGTTGCTATTTCTTCTGTCGCGGTGTTTTGTTACAATATTTTGGTCCTAAGCATTTTATAAAAGTTTTTCAAAAGTACAATAGTAATATTTGTGTTAATTCTTTGATCATTCCAAAAATTGAGTAAGGGCTCGAACCTCATTTGTTTGAAGAAAAGGGTGAAGATTGAAAACAATGGACAGTGAAAAAAATATACTATTTGAAGAATCAATAGTAAAAGAAAGATAGTAATTGATGAAGTAGATAAAGAAATTAACAACAAAATAAATCGCTGCCAAATTAAGGGAAAACAGACAGTTTGTTACAGCAGCATCAATTAGTAAATAGAGTGGAAAAACGTTGAGAAATAAGAGAATCAAGAAAATAACAGAATATAGATGGTAGATAGAGAGGCTGGATCCTATTAGAGAACGGACATCTCAAACCAAAAGCACCAATCGAAGCACGAGAACTGTCAAACGGAGGTACCAATCGAGCAAAAGACAAAGGATTTTGCTCGATAGGCACCTCCGTTTGACAGCTCCCGTGCCTCGATCGGCACTTCAGGCTTGAGATGTCCGTTCTCCAATAAGCTCCAGGCTCTCTAATGGTAGATAAAAACGGAAAGAAGAGAAACCCCGTTGTGCGATGTTTCAGGTACATCCACAGCAGTTGACTCAACATACTGCGAATCAAAACAATACCGTCTACAATCATTAATTACTTCCCTTTCCCACATTGTCGCGCCCCTTTCTTTTAGCCGTCTCGACTCTGACCCGCAGTGGTCAAAGGTTTACGATCCGTTTCCACAGGCCACCAGCTAGGTCATCATGAAAACCAAGCCAACGTGGAGGTAAGAAAATAGGACACTCGCAAGGAACCAGAGCTATACTGTTTTGATCAAGATAATTCGGATGATCTAACTACGGAACTACGGATGTAGTTAGTTACGCTCCTTCCAGGATGTTCCTTACGTGGACGTCAACCGAAGAGCACGCAACAAGGTCAGTGCCATTGCATGCTCTTAGGTATCAATCCTTGGCCTGCGTAAATCATTCATTTTTCATTTTAATTACAAAATCAAAATTAACATTTTAAAGGGCCAAAAATTCAATATTTCAACCTTTTAAATTAGACTGGAGTTTGCAATATTCAAAATGTTTTTTTAGGAGACCTGATAATTTTATTAATGTTTCATTTTTGGACATTGAAAAGCACACCATTAAAATCAGAGATATCGGCATTCAAAACGTCAGGTGACAATAATTTTATTGTTTCTGTATATTTGAGTGGTTGTATCTTAGGAACGCTAAGACTACTCTTCAATGTTTCTTAGAAGAATTTTTAGGAAATTTTCTAAGCATTGTGAATATTTTTTAAATTAACACTAATGGGCACTTTTTTCAATTGAAAAATGATGATTTATTTTTAAAATCGTAGGGGAAATCTACCCTTTCCAATCAAACACCTATCTTCGTCATATGGAGAGTTTGATGCTCGATTAAAGCTCCATAAATACTATTTGGGCTATAAACTAAAATAATCCCGAAAAATGTAATAAATTAGCAAGCGCCATAAAAAAAACAAACGCGCCAAGTCGTTTGACGTTTCAATTTTCACTTTGCATTCCAATCGAAGGCTGAAGAAAATCGAGCGAGAGACGAAGGCAAAAAAGAACAAAGGCTGGCCGTCAACACCACCAGCAGCACAGCCAGCGATGCCAGGAAACTTTCCCTATAAATGCCACTTTTCGTGAGTGTTCGTTTGAACTGTCAGCGCAAATGGCAACACTCGACAGAGTGTTGGAAGAAAAAAGAACTAAGCCGATATTAGAAAAATGATTAGAATACCCTTGGGATTTTTTTTTGTTAAATGCTTGGTAAAGAAATAGAATAACTTTTAGTGAAAGTGAAAATAAACAGAAATGTTCACAAAAACTTGCTCTACTCGTTGGTGTACTTGGTTTTAGTAAAATTCAAGGGAGACTCTAGATTATCCAGCATCATTCAAACACGACCGCTTATTAGGATTAAAATGGGTAGATTTCCCCTACTTAACGTAACTATAATTTGAAAACGGTGCAGTTTTTGAAAAGAAATGTGTGAAGTATTTTTTATTACAAGTTTGATGTAACCTACATAAAAAAGATGATTGTATGGAGACTTGTATGCAGGGTTGCCAGGTTGCCAGATAAATCTGAGAATGCCAGATTTTTCAAGTGTCTGCCAGAATAAAGATTTACCCTTCTCTGTGCCAGATAATGACAGATTTAGCCAGATTTTTCACTTTATGCCCAATTTTTTCACTTTTTGAACGAATTGAGTTTGAAACCAAAAATTAAATTATGTATTTTTTTAAAGCAAAAGCAAATTCAACATTGTTGAGGACATACAATCAGTTAAAGCATCTGAATTCTACAATCTTTTGAATTTATTTATTTCCTCCTTCCCCTTCACCATTCAGAATTGTTAGATTTTTGTATGCCAGATTTTTCCAGATTTTTAATCGATACATTGACAGATTTTTCAAATTTTGACCTGGTAACCCTGCTTGTATGGGCAAACCAATGATGTAAAATAGCTTCTTTGGCCAAAGTGACGTTAGAGTAACAATGAACAAAAGTGTTGTATTGCTTTGAACACCGAAAGTGCAGTATTTTTTTAAAATTCATTTGTTTTTCGAATTGAATTATCTTTGAGCTATTCCATGTCATAAAGGAAATCGGTTGTACCCGACACTCTCCGATTTTAATGAAACTTTGTAGACATGTTAGCCTACGCTTACGTAAGCCATTTTTGTGTACATGGAGACAGTTGCACTCGACAATGACATTTGAGAAAGGCGTAATATTTTTGTAACTCGTAATTTAAATATTGCTGTATTTTGAAGTCGTTGAATTGGGTCCTAAAATCAAGCTTAGATTGCTGATATTATTGTTTGCAGCGATAAAGCTTATTTTTCTGAGTACAATTACCCTTTGTACGACCACAAAGAGTTTAAAATGGATTTTTAAATCAATTTTGAAAAATTAACCTCGCGGTCCTTCTTGACAGAAAAGCTCCTACTTGACAGCTCGTTCCAAGGGAACCATAGTTGATCCATCGAAAAAATGTTGTCTTGTCATAGAAATTTTTTGCATTAAAATGAAAAAAAAAGTGATCAGAAATGGTTTTTAATCGTGTTTTTTACCGTTGTACATAAAAATTGACAAAGGGCTTTAGTACCCAATTGTATCAAAAAGTGTTAAAGGACAAACTTGTTGGGAATTTGACGAGATTTCTGAAAAAATACACTGAAACAAAAAAACTCGCCACCTCTATAAGATTTTAGATTTTTAGCTTTAAAGTAAAATTAAAAAGCAAGCCCACGATTTTTTTTCGTTAATTTTTTTTTGGAAATAGCCTACATGTCAAGTGGTCTGTGTTGTTTAACGAATAAGCGATTTTGTCTATTTAAGAGTTCCCCAAACATTGTAGTCTTTCGTCACCCCGACAACCACCGACAGGAGATTCATAATATTGTAACCCAACCATCCAGAGAGAATCCGCAGTGGCTAATAAAAACTCCTCGCTAAAAAACCAGAACTGCTGAAGAGATAATCTTCTTTTACTGTTATTGACAAAGTTAAACGAGCAAACCGAGAGTGTTGCAAAGATGAGCTCGGGTAAGGCGACTTTTGAATTGAAATTGCATGCTCACACTCACACCAAATCCTGCACGCGAAGAAGTAAGTTTTTAGTTAACTTTTGACAGTTTCGCCCAGTTTAAGCTGACAGAAAAAGTGGATTTTGTTATGGTCATAAATCACCAACTTCTGTCGTTTCACCAAGTCATCTGCGCTGCTGGAAGTTCATCTTTTTTTTGCGTGTAATTTTCTCAACCAGTATCGCATCGCATGAAAGTTATGAACCTCGTTTTGGGATATTTTGGTGAAAGTGATACGGTTTGGTGCACTCTCGATCACCCGTGGGCGATAGCATTTCTCCAAATTAGCTGACAATTTTATAATAACCCTTTTTTCGGGGGAGTTTGACCTGTGTGTGCACGCGCAAAAAAAAACACGATCGTCACAGTCAATTTCAATATTAATTACCAGCATATGCCCTTTCGAAAAGTGAGCAACAGCAGCAGCAATGACAATGCGCGCTCACAAATTGGGCAGGGGTTGGTAATTATCACATGATCGGCACAAAATGTGCACATTTTCATATTCAAATTAATCGAAGGAGTGTGCTCGGGAGAGGAACTGGCTATCGGGGAAAAAGTGGGTGCATAAATTAAGATCGGTTCGAGATTGGAACTGGGTGATAAGATTTCTTTTTGTTATATGACGACAAGCGATTTTTCAAAAGGGTGAGGGTTAACTGGGCGCACGGAACTGTACCTATTTTCAACCTAAGGTTTTGATTGCTCATTTAGATTATTTCTAAATTTTATTCTGTGAATTGTCGAATTTTACACACTAAAAATTGACAATAGAACGAAAATAGGATCCTTTCCCCTCAATTTGACAACACTCATGCACTTTTGGGTTTCTCTTTTTATGATGCGTTTGCGTTTGAAGTGTACGTGTGAGTTTGTGTACACGGGTGTCAAGATGCGGGTTTGACGCACGAGTCCATGGTGAAAAAAATATAATAATATCATAAAAAAGTGGAATTCATGGGCTAATGAGCATCGTCAGAACCACCGCGGGTTTGGCATATGGGCGTTCGGTGGGAGATTTTACACGCCATCAAACCATTCAGAATCGTGTCGAGTGGGTTGCAATGATACTCCTGTTTTGAGAGGGTGTGGATTTGATGGGCTTTAATATTCTTATTAAGGATGCTTTGTTTTTTATTTTATAAAATTAGTTTTGTGATATGTTCGCTTAGCTGAGGGTTCAAATGCATTTTGTTATATCATTTTCTTGCAAAATACAAACATTTTCCTATAAATTCCATATTTGTGCCAAAAGATCGCAAAACAAACTTTTTGCAATTCCGTCGTGAAACTACTCACTTTTCCTGTCATTCTTAAACGACGAAAAAGCCTACTTTTCTGTACCAAAAATAACAGAATCGAATAGCAACGCTTTTCACAATAAATGCTGAAAAGTTCTACTTTTCAGCACTTGTTTCGAAAAGCAACACTTTTCAACATGTTTTAGATTTAAACGATTTATTGACAAAATGCATGAAAATTTAACTTAAAATTTCAATCAATGGGTGTTTTTCGGAATTGCAAAAAATGTTGCATGGAACTCGTTGCAAAACATGAATTTTTCAGCACTCTTCGTATTTATCCAACTCGGTGAACCTCGTTGGATAAATGTACGACTCGTGTTGAAAAAATCTTATTTTTGCAACTTGTTGCATAAACTACTATTTCATTTCAAACCATTTTGCCTTCCTCACTGAGGTAAGGCTATAATCCTGCTCTAAAAATGAACTTTTTATTAAAAGCTCGAAGACCCACCTTCATGTACACATATCGACTCAGAATCGAAAACTGAACAAATGTCTGTGTGTGTGTGTATGTGTGTGTGTGTGTGTGTGTGTGTGTGTGTGTGTGTGTGTGTATTTGTGTGTGTGTATGTATGTATGTGTTCAAAAATCTTGCCAAGTTTTCTCAGCACTGGCTGAACCGATTTTGATCGAACCAGTTGCATTCGACTTGGTTTAGGGTCCCATACATCGCTATTGAATTGTTTGAAGTTTCGATAAGTAGATCAAAAGTTATGTATAAAAATGTGTTTTCACATATATCCGGATCTCAATTATATGCATGTAAACGATGTCCGGATCCATCATCCAACCCATCGTTGGTTAGGTAATCAAGAGACCTTTCCAACAAGTCCACAACATCGAAGATCTGGCAACCCTGTCTCGAGTTATGACCACTTAAGTGATATTTATGTACTTTTTTGAAGCCGGATCTCACTTAAATGTATGTAAACGATGTCCCGAACCATCATCCGACCCATCGTTGGTTAGGTAATCAAGAGACCTTTCCAATGAGTCCACATAATTGAAAATCTGGCAACCCTGTCTCAAGTTATGATCACTTAAGTGATATTTATGTACTTTTTTGAAGCCGGATCTCACTTAAATGCATGTAAACGATGTCCGGATCCATCATCTGACCCATCATTGGTTAGGTAATCGAGAGACCTTTCCAACGAGTCCACAACATTGAAGATCTGGCAACCCTGCCTCGAGTTATGACCACTTAAGTGATATTTATGTTCTTTTTTGAAGCCGAATCTCACTTAAATGTATGTAAACGATGTCCGGAACCATCATCCGACCCATCATTGGTTAGGTAATCAAAAGACCTTTCCAACGAGTCCTCATAATTGAAAATCTGGCAACCCTGTCTCAAGTTATGACAGATTAAGTTATATCTGTGTACTTATTTTTCTGGACATAAAAAAGAATAGCTGAAATATGTGTCCGAACCACTCATATTACTCATTGTTGGTAAAAAGTGAGGAAGGCATCAACCACATAGGTGGATTAAGTTGTTTTTTACTAGTACTAGTACTAGCAATCAGTTTATGAAAGAAGTTGCAAAATTATTATAATATCAAGTTTTGCAGCGATTTGCATATCTGGAGTTTTTTTTGAAAAGGACCAATAAACCAAATTTTCAGTTTTTGCTTTTTGGGTGTTTTTTAATACCAGGGGTTTCAAGGGGGGTACAAGGCGGTTTCAAAATTGCCCAAAAAGCAAAAACTAAAAAATCAAAACAGTGTCGAGAAGTATTACTTGGTTATACAAGTATTGAAAAGTCGTTGCAACGCTCAAATGAGTGCTATAATGAACATTTTAGCATTGTTATTTTAGGTATTGAACAGTAAACGGAATTGAGGTCGCTGCCTGCAATATAACCAGAAAAATCAACTGGGCGAATCGAGACTACAGTCTGATTTTTTTTCTTTTTTCTCTAACTACAGTCTGAATAGAAACAGCAATAAGAGCACAAGTTGCAAAAAGACATTTTTTTCAGCTACATTAGAAATTCTAGGGTTGTTTGGGTGAGACTTAAAACGACTTCAATTTTCCTGTTTCTTTTTCTTTGAGCCACTGTATCTCAGCCAACCAGAGGTCCAAACTTCAATGTCTCTTAGACAATTCTGCAGCAAATTTTCTGAACTTAAGAAAAATGTCAGGAATGGACAATCATCAAAAATAAAAAAAAACGAAATTTTTCGAACAAAATTTTAATTTGAATGGATATATTTTGAAAAAGGTGCACTTGATCAAAGAATTTGTAAAGTACATTTTGAATGCAAATTCGATTTTACATAAAAAATTAGGTCAAAAAATTGTATGTACAAGATCTAATTTTTTTTTAACAAAAATCGCTATCTAAAAAAATCATAACTCGTCGGCAACATTTTGGCCCATACTTTAGAAAGGCGATGCGGGTTTTTGTCCTCTAAAACTTAAAAAAAGGTTCAAACATTAAAAAATATGGATTTTGGAAAATAGATTTTTTTGTGAAAAAATGTTGATTCAAAAATCATAATATTTTTCCGTGTACTTATTTTTTTCTGTATAGTGCTCAACTTTGCCGAAGACACCAAATCAATCAAAAAAATCAGATTTTTGGATATTTCCGTACCATTTTCGTATGAACAGCTGCCAAAATGGTATGGAGATTTGTATGGGTGAATCAATGACACAAAATGGCTTCTTTGGTGATAGGGAAGGCCCCCACAAAGTTTGAGCCAAATAAAATGTACATAAAATAAAAATGATCAAAATCACCCGATTTCGTAGGAAATTGCTCTACTTTTCTTAACAAGTTCAACTATTTAGCATCCATTTGAGTGCTTAAAAGTAGAACGTTTCAGCATTTATTTTGAAAAGGGGTACTTTTCGATTTCGTTATTTTTGGTATTAAAACGTAGGCGTCGTTCGAGAATAACAGGAAAAGTAATTAGTTTCACGACCAATTCACGACGGTATTGTAAAAATATTTGTTTTGATCTCGGCTTTGCAGGTGAAAATGGGTTTTCAAAAGTTTTAACTGATAAAAATATAAAAAAAAAATTAATAACAAGCCAGGATTTGGGCAAGCCGAAATGTTTCAAAAATTCGTGTTACCAAAAACCAAAATCTGGTTCTGCCAAATCTGCTTAGGAAATTAATTATTTATATAAAAAGTTACTTACTTCACCTTCAGGTGGTTGGTGCCTTCCTCGCATTCATAAAGTGAATTCACTACACAGTCTCAAAAAAGTGTATAAATAACATTTATTTTTATCAAAATATTTGAGATCTTACCTCAAAAAAGGGTACAAAAAACATTAAAGTACTTATAACTTTTGATAGGGTTGTCAGATCTTCAATCCTTTGAGCTTGTTGGAAAGGTATTTTAATTACCTATCCAATGATGGGTCGCATGATAGATCCGGACAACTTTTTCATCAAAATATTTGAGATCCGGCCTCAAAAAAGTGTATAAATAACACTTAAGAGCTTATAACTATTGATGGCGTTGTCAATCTTTTGAACGCATTGGAAAGGTCTTTTAAATACCTTTCTAACAATATATAGCATGACGGAGTTTCTTACAATAACCACCCTTTTTACAATCTTCCGAAGTTAAGTTAAAATCGTTTTTTTGCATAACTTTTGAAGTACTTTTCTAAACTTCATAAACTTAACTAGGGTCTTCTGGGACCTTAAGATGGATCGAATGAGACCAAAACGGTCCAAATCGGTTCAGCCAGTCCGGAGATAATCATGTGCATATTTTTCGGTGCACGGACTTACAGACATACACACGCACAGACATTTGTTCAGAATTTGATTCGATAGGTATACGTGAAGGTGGGTCTAGGAGGTCGAATAAAGAAGTTCATTTTTCGAGTGATGTTATAGCCTTTCCTCATTGAGGTGAGGAAGGCAAAAAGATTAAAGTGATATTTTTAAAATATTCTTAAAATTTGTTGAATTGTTGTTGTTTCTTTTTCAAATATTATCCTAACCGTTTGAATTCAGTATATTTTAAAATGTATTAGTTTTTCATTCTTGAAAAAGTTTTCTAAAAGCTTGAAAGTAAGTCAACTTATCCTTTTAAATAAAAAAAAAAAACATCAAAAAAAAGTAAGCCATCAAAAATGCATAACAAACAACAATCATAATTTTCCGATCGCGGACCACCCGTTGCCGGAATTCCACTCTGTTAGCATAATTTATTCAGTGTCATTTGTTTATATACAACCCCACTAAAAGTATGCTTTACAAACCTAACCACAAATGAGCTGTGCCAGATATGTGTGCGATGCATTTTAATCGTTCTCCGACCTTTCTTTTTTAGTGGGTTTTGAAAAAAAAGATGGGCACTGTAAAACGTGACGAGCAATGGAAAACCCATTAGGGGACACACGACTAATGACCCAACCGGGGCTGTCCCTCATTTTTAGGTGGGGGGAAATTTTCGAAAAAGGACAAATAAAAAATTAAATGGCACGATATCCTTTTCCCTTCGACGATTTCAAAAACCCCCATGTGCGAGGAGGATATGTAATTCACGCGCGCAAATGAATGCAATCGATCATAATCAGCAGAAATTAAAATTAAACGTATGTGTACACGGCTTTTTAGAACGGACGATTAGGACCTACGGACCTACGACGACGGCTAGAACATTGGAGGGTTGAAATCGCTTCCGCACTTGGCACTCTCGAAACGGCCGACGTGAACGCAATTAAAAACGCATATTTGAACAAAATACCCGCGTGCTTGTGGCGTGGTTGAGCGGAAAGGATGAACTCATCTAGCTGATTCGAGCTTTTTTTTAGTTTTAAATGGAAAATTCTACTAAATTACAAACAAATTCAAAACGTTTAACGTAAAACAAAAATCCAAACAAGTCTCTCCTGAAATTCCAATGACCACAGCAGTGAAGTCGACCCCACCACCACGTGGCACCGTCGGAGATTATTATCGGTCAGCCGTGGAATTCCTTCCCGGGGGCCTGTCCACATTTTACGAGCTTGAGTCCTGTGGACGCTGCCTCTCGGAGCTAAAAGGCGTAACGTGGCCGCGTAGTAGTCCTTCCACGGGAAGGATGAGTGATGGCCTCGCTGGCGGCCAGCGATGTGTGAAATTATGGAATTTTATTGCCTGGTTTGTGTGTGAGAGGGAGGGAAGGATCATTGTCGTGGGATGAACTTAGAGGAGCATGATGAGGACTGGTTGGTGGATGCAACTGGAATACAAAAAAAAAACGCCGTATAAAATATTGCAATTGCATACAAAATTTTTAACATGAATTATCTAAATTAGCAAAATAATGTTTTTAGCGTTTTTAACCATTCTTACTTGTTCAGAAAATTTAATCCATTGTAATCTCTTTCCTTTTTATAATTTTTCTCTCAGCTTTTGGCTTAGGTTGACCGCGAAATCAACGCTACCCCAGTTTATGTACAATCATACTTCAAATTTAATCATTCTTATTTTTTTTAAGGTCTTTCACAATAGTTTATGAATATTTTTTCCCGGAAATTCCCGGGATTTAAAAAAAAAATATTTCCCATTTCCCGGGAAATTTGTAAATTTCCCGGGAATCCTCAAAATTCAAGCAGAAGTATACATTTTCCTAACTTTTTGGCACAAATGTGTTGAAAAGCTACACAAAATTATGAGAGAACCTAATTATTTATTACAATCTACATGTTCATATTGAACTAATCAGCTCGTCTGAAAATTTCATGCCAAGGTTTATTTCTGATAATATTTATTTCTGAAACATCCACAACTGGAAATATTTCTTACTTATTTGTTGGGCAACACAAAATACGCTGAAATTTTATCTGGTAACCTTATTAAACCAGAATTGTTGTCATATCATTTGAAAAAAAATATATGATCCCCTTCCGGCAAAGATCAAGATTGAGATTTTTTAACGTTTCAGTTTACCGTGACAAAATTGGATGAAAAATTTGGTTGATATGATTAAATTTTTCAACGAGGGTTGTGCAAGAAAAATTTATTTAATATTATTCGAGAAATTACAGCTTGAAGTTAAAAAATTATAAAGCAAAACCTTACAAAATTCTCAAAAATAACTTCAAATTATCAAAAGTGCCCAAAAATTCACATTTGAGCAACTCTCTACGAAATCGGCCGATTTCGACCATTTTTATTTTTTGTATTTTTTATTTGATTTTGGCTACTGTCCACATAAAAATGGTATGTAAATATTCAAACAGCTGTAACTTTTGAGTGAATTTTCTGATCAATATGGTGTTTCGGCAAAGTTTTAGGTATTGTTGAGGACTTTTGAGAAAAAATAGGTACACGTAAAACAAATTTGCAGATTTTTTTATCAACTTTTTTTTCACTAAAACTCAATTTCCCAAAATATGTATTTTTTTATATGTTTTAGGAGACAAAAATTCGCAAATTTTGAGCCATAGAGAAACATGGTCAAAAAATCTGCCGCCGAGTTATGAATTTTTGAATAAAATAGTGATTTTTGGAAAAAAATTGAAGTTTCATGCAAAAACAAGTTTGACATTACTTTTTAATGCAAAATTGAATTTGCAATCGAAAAGTACTTCACAGATTTTTTGATAAAGGGCTCCGTTTTCAAGATATAGCCACCGAAAGTTTGATTTTGGCGAAATATTTGCAGTTTTTCATTTTTTTAAAATAGTGACCATGAGTGACCATTTCCAAAAATAGTTTTTTTGAGAAGTTCAGAAAATTTACTATAAAATTGTCTAAGAGACATTGAAGATTGCTGAGATAGAGCCGCTTTAAGAAAAAGAAACACGAAAATTGAAGTTTTCTTAATCTCACCAAAATAACCCACCATTTTCTAATGACGATATCTCAGCAACTAATGACCCGATTATCAATGTTAATACATGAAACATTCGTGAAATTTTCCGATCTTTTCGAAAAAAATATTTTTAAAATTGTTAAATCAAGTCTAACATTTAAAATTGGCCAAACATTGAATATTACGCCCATGTAAAATGCCATTAC
Organism: Culex pipiens pallens; assembly: GCF_016801865.2. NCBI lineage: Eukaryota > Metazoa > Arthropoda > Insecta > Diptera > Culicidae > Culex > Culex pipiens. The sequence goes on along the minus strand of NC_068937.1, from coordinate 49,724,307 downwards.
CAGTTTTGTATGGACAGCAGCCAAAATTGTATGGAGACTCACACAAAATAGTTTATTTGGTCATAGGGAAGGCCCCCACAAAGTTTGAGCCAAACAAAAAAATACAAATAAAATCCATTTCCGGTTTTGGTAGAGAATTGCTCATATTTCAAAAAACTCGGTTTTTCAGAAGCAGGATCACAATAATTTTTGCTGAATTTTAAATTCCCGTTTCCCGAACATTTTTTAACTCTGGGAAATTGGACGCTCTAGTCCCTGTTGAAGAGAATGGGGTTACAAATAAAAGCAAAATAAAAAAAAAACTATACTCAGTTGCATAACGACTAAACACATAAAAGCACAACTCATTAAAACGTCAATTGTCATCAAATTTCTCACAAATCTTGAAAACTCCCAAAACGACAATCCCAGGTGTTCGTTCTTAAATCCAACCAAATGGGCGCCACCCATCTCCATGACAACCATGCCATGCACCGTAATGATGCACCAAATAGATACTAAAACGTCAAACAAATCACATGCCAATCGATAACTATAAATATTTACACATTTATGACAGATAATTGCGAGCAAATTTGTTGCCTTTTGTCAACCGACGACGTTGACGCGCCGCCACCGTGATGCATCTTCGCTTCCTTTCCAGATGTCATCCAATAAAACCCGGTTCGTCACCTTGACGACCCGACGGAAATCATGCTGGTATCATTATGACAGCTCAAATCCCTTGTCATACGTCACTCTGGAGACGCGCGTCACTTTCGGTTTCTTTTCGCCAAACGCACGTTTATGACCTGCATGGCTTGCTGCTTCCCTTCGAAAAGTCACAAAAAAATCCAACCTAAGACACCTCCTTAAGGAATGCTTGGGGTTCAATATCACTTTAAATTTTCCACATTTGCACTCCCCTTGCCACTGTGGTGCGATGCGTCTCCTGGGAACTGCTTTAGAGGTTATAAAAAAATAAAAACTTCGAGCAAAAAGGATTATCCACATAAATATTTACACAACACGAAGGGATCTGCTTCCATTTTTTTCCTTCAAGAAATCGCTTGACTCACAAAAAAGTGAACAAAACAAAACAGACACCAGACAAGACAACAATCATGTAAAAGTGAAGTGTCATCATCGAGAGTAGTTTCTGTTTGGGATCGGGTCGGGCTGGGGACAATGACAGCCGCAGGCAACGAACCCCCGGCCAAGCTCAATAATGATTCCTAATAAAATCTCATCGTTCTATGCGGCACATGATTTATTGGTCGTTGTGATGCAAGAGAAGAAGACGCAGCTCACACGTGGTCTTGAGATAGGTTAGGGAAGGTTTATCGAGCGTGTGCTGCTGTGAGTGTGTATGGATTGGTTCTATCGTGTGAGCTCCGACAATAATAAATAATAAAAGTTGTTAAATTTATTTCTTCTCGCTAAGCGATGCAGCAGCCGTTTTAAGTGTCACATTTCGATTGGATTTGGTTGATACGCGATTTACAGTTGAAAGAGGGCATTTTATTTATTAAAAAAAATAAAGCAAAAAGAACGAAAAACAGATTTTAATCATGTTTAAAAACAAATATTCTGCATTCACATCAAATTTAAGCGACTTTTAATGTAAAAATATTACATGGAATATTGTTAGAACTTGCAGCGCATTTTTGCCATCCTTACCTTTCTGAGGAAAAGCTATAAAATCACCCGAGAAGCAAACTTCTTGATTTGACCTCCTAGACCCACCTTCACGTAAACATATCGATTTGTTTTTCCCTATTGAAAATTATGAAGTTTAGTAAAGAACTTTAAAAGTTATGCTTTGTAAAACGAGTTTGACTAAAGTCTGGATAATTTTTGTAAGAATGTTATTTCTTTCTAGCGAGTACAAAAAATTGAAGATCTAACAACCATATCAAAAGTTATGAGAACTTAAGTGTTCATTATACACTTTTTTGAAGCCGAATCTCAGATAATTTGATGAAAAAGGACATCATTCATGCGATCCATCGTTAGATGTATAATCAAAAAACCTTTCAAATGAGTGCAATAGGCACTGAGGAATGCATCAACCACCTTAAGGTGGATTAAGCAATGTTTTGTATTGTTAAAAACTAAAATTTTCACAAAATACCGTATTTTTCGAAAGAACTCAAATTTTCATAATTTGCAATATGGGTATCAAACGAAGTGAAATTTGGTTTGCTTTTTCATCATAAGAGAGTTTTTTTTTGAAAAGCAGAAAAATTTTCACAAATAACCTTTTTTTCGAAAGTACTCAAATTTTTTTATAATTTGCGTTATGGGTATCAAACTACTAAAATTTTCACAAATTACCATATTTGCTTCGACAATAGTTCAATTTGATTAATATGCAATATGGGGAATCTATGACATTTCCCCGAAACCCACATTCCCGAAGAGACATTTCCCCGAATGCCACATCTCCGAAAAGACACTTTCCCGAAATGTCATTTACCCGAAAATCATTTCCCCGAACGGCCATATCCCCGAATGGCGACTTCCCCTAAAAACCATTTTCCCGAATGGCCACTTCCCCTAATTTTCCACATCCCTGAAAATCATTTTCCCGAATGACCATATCCCCGATCGGCCATTTTCCCGAACGCCACTTCCCCGAACCCGGTCAGGCGGGTATGGCCGTTGCCCAGAACCGCGCGCGCGGTTCTGGGCAACGGCCATACCCGCCTGACCGGGTTCGGGGAAGTAGCGATCAATAAAGTATCATGTCCACGTTTGAACGTTCAAAAATTCCGAGTTTCACTTGAATTTTGAATATTCAAATTGATGTAAGTGTGACAAGTGGCCAAAAGGATTTCAGGCCAGAACGTGTTTGACACGTTCCGGCCCGACTACCGCAAAAATTTGTAATTATTACTCGGGACCTTGGCAACCAAAATCAACCAAACTTCGGGACAATGCACAGAATGGTCAACCAAACAAAACGTGTTTGGATCTAGTTTTCGTTTATTCAAGGCCAGACATTAAAACGCGTTTTTTCGGAACGTCAAAAAGCGACAAACGACAAGATAACACAACAACGTCAATTTGATACATTGATCATTTCGCAAAAATGCATTTAGTTTAAAATCAGTCCAGACTCGATTATCCGAAGGCCTTGTCAAAAGTTCACTTCGGATAATTGATTAATAAACATTTTTTTAGTCGTCTTTTTTGTTTTGCTGTCGAGCTCAAGTATAGCTCCTAAACTACTTTAAAGTGATTGAGTTATTTTAAATCTAAAATGGTGGTGATGAAATATTAAAATAATGCATTTTGTAATACAATAATCAACTATTTAGATTAGATTAAAAAGGGTTGATTGCAGAACTTGAATTGGACGTAATTTAAAAAAAATGTTCAAAGCCTTCATCCAGCCAAAATTGATAAAGACGAATCAGTTCAGTTAAACAAAATCTAGAACAAACTGAATCCTGCGCATCGAGTCGTCGCATAAAGCTATCGTTGCTGTTCAATCCTTACCACGTAGATACCGTTTTGGAAAATTGTCCTTTGCTGAAAATTGCCGCTACATAAAATAAAACTGTGACCTGCACAGCTGATGCAAGTCAGTTCAATCCCGACCACCAAGCAAGTCGGATGCAAATAAACAGTTTTTCCGCTACAACTAAACTGTCTTTCTGTTGCATAGCAACGTATCTAACAATGGGAAGGCTCGCCCACACTGGAGCACTTGCAAACGTTCTTGTCGGTGTACCGTTCCACGCCCAACCAGAACACACCGAACATGACGTCTCCAGCTGAAGCATTCCTTGGACGACCCGTGCGCACCACACTGGACCTGCTGAAGAAGCCTGTTCCTGCCACGCCGGTCGCCATCAACCACAAGCAGAACGAGCAGTTCAACCGTCGGCATGGAGCCGTCAAGCGCGAGTTCAAGGACGATGACCTGGTCTACGCCGAGTACCACCAGCGCAACACCAAGTCCTGGATTCCCGGCCGTGTCGTCGAACGGAAAGGTTCCGTCAACTACATCGTGCAGCTGGACCTGGAAGGAAGACAGAGGATCGTGAGTTCGCACGTCAACCAGTTACGCCCTCGCTACGATGCTGATGTTCCTGACCAAGTCCAACAACGTCTACCGTGGGAGATCCTGATCGAAGAAGCTCGACCGATGCTGTTAGCCGACCAGGAAGAACCTGAAGCTCCCATCGAGATCGACATCCCTGTTCCGGACAGTCCCGCACCACCGGCCCTGCCTGGAACCGAAGATCCACTGGAAGGTGGATCTGGCACAAACCACTTTGTGCTGCCTGAAGATGCCGTACCCACCGACAAGCCCGTTACGCCGCCGAAGCCGCAGACGCCGATACTTCCTGTTGGTCCACGACGTCCCGTTCGACCGTCCAGGATTCCACGGTGGCTGAACATGTACGACATCTCTTAAGGGGGAGATGTAGCAGGCCTTGACCTGCACAGCTGATGCAAGTCAGTTCAATCCCGACCACCAAGCAAGTCGGATGCAAATAAACAGTTTTTCCGCTACAACTAAACTGTCTTTTAGTAGCCTAGCAACGGCTCTAACAAAAACTTTTTTTTATGGAACGTGGATAATCTCAATACCCCACACTCTTGAAGTGTCCGCGTGGTTCATGAATGACCTTCTAGAGAATTTAATGTTAAGGTCATACTTTTATTAAAAAAAATCCCTAAATAACAATTTAGTTTATATCTAGGTTAGGGACCATCCATAAACCACGTGGACACTTTAGGGGGAGGGGGGGGGGTGTATGGCGATTGTCCACGATCCATACAAAACAGATTTTTTTTGTATGTCCACGAAGGGGGGGGGGGGGGTAACAGATTCCCAAAAAAAGTGTCCACGTGGTTTATGGATGGTCCCATTATCATTCAGGAAAATTGATTTTTCGGAGAAGTAAACATTCGGGTTTATGTAAATTGGAGCCAAACATTTCAAAAGGGCACATAACTTTTGTAAACAATAGTGTATCCCTTTCACTCAAATGACAGTTTGCATAAGGTGTGAGAGGGATACACTCTTGTTTACAAAAATTTTGTGCCCTAATGATATGGAAAGCACGAATTAGGGAAAACGACAGTTCGGTAAAATGGCCATTCAGGTAAATGACATTCGGGGATATGGAATTTTCGGGAAAATGATTTTCGGGGATGTGGAATTTTCGGGAAAATGATTTTCGGGGAAGTGGCACTTTCGGGGAAATGATTTTCGGGGATGTGGAATTTTCGGGGAAATGATTTTCGGGGATGTGGAATTTTCGGGGAAATGATTTTCGGGGATATGGGATTCGGGAAAGTGGGATTCGGGGATAAGGGATAAAACCAAACGTATAAACCAAGCGTATATTTTCAAAAAAAAACTCAAATTTTCAAAATTTGCAATATGGGTATTGAAAAATTAATGTTAAAAGGATACCAAATTTCGCTTCGTTTGATACCCATATTTGCATATTTTGAAAATTTGAGTATTTTCGAAAAATACGGTATTTTGTGAAAATTTTAGTATTTCTCAAAAATACATCAATTAAGTGCAAAGCATGCCAAATTTCGCTTCATTTGATAGCCATTTAGCAAATTAAGAAAATTTTAGAATTTCAGAAAAAATACGGTATTTTGTGAACAATTTTGAGTACAAATTTATACATTGAAACTTACTACATTTTCAAAAATTATATTCTTAGGGAAAGCATTGAAAATTTAACATGATATGGTTGAGTTAATCGATTTTAGAATGATTTTAAAAATGCGTTATCGTCCATTATAGGCGATAAGATTATCGCCGATAGAATTATCGAAATAACGTTAACGATAACGATGGATCATCGATCCATTATCGTTATCGTCAGAATATTTTTTGGAAGAAAATTATCATTTAAAATTGTTCATAAACATAGTTTTGGTACCAAATTTTTTTTTTTAATTTCAATATTCAATAGTTTCACACAATCCAAAAATGTATCAAAAACTCTAACTTAAGTCTTAAAGATTCGATCTAATTCGATTTACTGCAACGTTTATAACACGTCTTTAAATCTCCAAAACAGATGTCATAATTCCCATGCCCACAATTTACCGCACGCTGATCAATTTTTAATCATTTTTTAAATTTCGACTAAATCCGGTTGCGGAAAATGAAAATCACCTCGCCCACCTCTTCGTGAATTAATGCCTAAAGAAAGAAAGAAGTTTATCATCATTTGGTGGATTGCTTTTGATTCCTTTCATTGATTCCTTCCTTTTTACCTTTGCTGTAACAAAAGATATGGATCCGCCGATGAAAAGTGCTTCCCGGCATTCTGTGGTAAGTAAAAATCGGGGAAAAATTTCTTTTCGTGGAAAATCTCATCCACTCTTTTGGAAGGCAAGACAATGCGCTTTTCCTTTGATGTCGCGGGATATTGAAAGGATGATTTTCGAATTCATATTATTTTTCCGAGCTTCGCTCGAACGTCAATCTAATCGCAAACATCCATCCCACGTCAAAAGGATTCCTGTGGTGGTGTGGCTCTAAATTGCACGCGTCATCATCCTTGTCAGCACATATTGAGGGTTTTGCGCTCGATAGTCGGCTAGAGTTGGAGCCCATTCCCATCGTCATGTATGCAGATGAGCCTAGCTCAAATCCCACTAATTTAAATTAGTGTGTACGTTTGCAAGTTGCGAAATTCCTTTTGATTTATGATTCATATCTGCTAAATGTATGTCGGCGCAGTTCAGCACTCTCTGCAATTTCCAGAACCATCTCATGAATACTATCGGGTAATGGGAAATGGCAATTATATCTTGGAGCCTGAACCTGGGACCAGGGCAGCAATTTCGGGGCAGATCAGCAAGTCACACTCACAAATGGCTCTTACGTGTAGTCAGAGTTAGAAGTCAACGGATCCAATTACATCCGGTGGAGAAACCATATACCAAAGCCGTAATAAATCCTGTATCGGAACGTAAATCCTGAAGGAGGCGAAGGTTCTACCACGTAAGAGATGGGGGAAAATTTGCCTGCTCTTACTTGCCGATGATAAAATTGATGATATGTTAATCAAATAAAAGTCTTTATTGCGTTGCCTGCAATTACCATTAAGGATACGACTATATATGTGAGGTGAATTTATGGTTTGGTGAACATTTGCATGACTGTTTTGCTTGGGATTTTATTTGTTTTAAAATATAGCTATGGCCAAATTTGACATCACGGTGATCGAATTCGATTCATTATTATTCACTGTCAGAATATTTAACTGTTTCCATAAGAAATCATTTGACCAATAATTCTACATCAACTCCAGCCTTCTGTCATTGGACATCTTAATTCTAAGACAAGGAAGGCTAAAGTTTCTTCGAAACTCACATTTGTCTTGGAATAATCCATCTCCTGGACCTTATTGTACATGCTCACATTGACTCCTTCCAAAGTTGCATCAATTCCACTCCGCAAAGCCCCGAAGACATTCCGGACGCTCAATCCGAAGACGCACACGCCACGCTGGACACTTTGTGGCCAAGCGCAATCTCCGAACCGGAACAAACTCACTCACCACCACCGCCCTAATCACTGGCCATTAATATTGTTGATAATGATTATTCAAAACAGGTTGTGCAAACAGTCGGTTGAGCCAAGACATTGACCGGAAGAAGCGCTGACCACCTCGGACGGCAACCAGCTTGAACCAGCAAATCAAATAAACTAACGCCCTTACATAAGCGATAATGATAATCGAATTAGTTTGTCGATTGAAAGTGCAGCCCCCTGGACCCCTTTGCCTTCTATAATGTCCTGAAATATAGCCATAATTTGTCAAGGTGCAAATGACCCAAGACTCCGGGTCCCCGTTATCGCGTCGTATCAACGGGAAATGTTTACATAATGAATAATATTCTCGCATATATCAAGGGATCTGCAGGGCATCGTCGAGCAATTAACCGGCCCGACCTCGCCACTAATCCGGCAGGACGAGATTTCGCCAACGCGCCTCCGAAATTGGTCGGAAAGCCGCAGCGCGATACTGTTTGATTTCCACTTATTCCGGTGCGTTTACTGGAAGTGCGTGGCGCGGTGTTTCAAGCTGTTAATATTTCTTTAAAGCTGATATAACATCTTTTGCCGAATAATCCAAGGAGGGTGTTTGCGTACCCTGATAAATTGAAATCATTTTTAGGATTTTATGGAGTTTTTCAGAGTTAAATGATGTATGTTTATGTAGTTTTGCTTAAGGGATTACATACATTTAGAAAATCACAAAATTTAATATTACAGAAAATTTATTGAAAATTGAAATCCGCTAAAAGATGATTTTCAATCACTCCTGAAAGTTTCATGAAGATGTTTATGATTAAAATGAGTAAGAGACGATTTAAGTTTGAAATTTTGCCATGCGCAAAGCGAACTGTCAAGAGCAGTTCTCTCAGATTTCGGTTATTCGATTTTTTTGTATTTTTTAATCCGACTGAAACTTTTTTGGTGCCTTCGGTATGCCCAAAGAAGCCATTTTGCATCATTAGTTTGTCCATATAACTTTCCATACAAATTTGGCAGCTGTCCATACAAAAATGATATATGAAAATTCAAAAATCTGTATCTTTTGAAGGAATTTTTTCATCGATTTGGTGTCTTCGGCAAAGTTGTAGGTATGGGTACGGACTACAATGGAAAAAAATGATACACGGTAAAAAAAATGGTGATTTTTTATTTAACTTTTTGTCACTTAAACTTGATTTGCAAAAAAACACTATTTTTAATTTGTTTTATTTTTTGATATGTTTTAGAGGACATAAAATGCCAACTTTTCAGAAATATCCAGGTTGTGCAAAAAATCTTTGACCGAGTTATGATTTTTTGAATCAATACTGATTTTTTCAAAAAATCGAAATATTGGTTGCATAATTTTTTCAACTTCATTTTTCGATGTAAAATCAAATTTGCAATCAAAAAGAATTTTAGAGAAATTTTGATAAAAGTGCGCCGTTTTCAAGTTAAATCAATTTTAGGTAACTTTTTTGAAAATAGTCGCAGTTTTTTATTTTTTTAAATTAGTGCACATGTTTGCCCACTTTTGAAAAAAATAGTCTCACCCAAACAACCCACCATTTTCTATCGTTTCTAACCAAACATTCAATATTACGCCCTTTTAAAATGTTAGTCTTGGTTTTCAGCTTTTCAAACATATTTTTTTCAAAGGTGAGCAGACATGTGTACTAATTTAAAAAAAATGAAAAACTGCGAATATTTTCAAAAAAGTCACCTTAAAAATGGATTTAACATGAAAACGGTGCACTTAATCAAAATTTTACATCAATACTTTTGCCTTCCTCACTGAGGTAAGGCTATAATCCTGCTCCAAAATTGAACTTTTTATTTTAAGCTCGAAAACCCACCTTGATGTCTACATATCGACTCAGAATTGAAAACTGAACAAATGTCTGTGTGTATGTGTGTGTGTATGTGACCAATAATGTCACGCAGTTTTCTCAGCACTGGCTGAACCGATTTTGACCAAACCAGTTGCATTCGACTTGGTTTAGGGTCCCATACGGTGCTATTGAATTGTTTGAAGTTTCGATAAGTAGTTCAAAAGTTATGTATAAAAATGTGTTTTCGCATATTTTCAGAAGTTGAATAAATGGCAGTAAACTGAACCAAACATCATCATGCTATACATCGTTAGGTTATTGAAAGACCTTTCCAACGAGTCCAAAACATTGATAATCTGGCAACGCTGTCTCGAGTTATAACCACTTAAGTGATATTTTTCTGTAATTTTTTGTAGCCGGGTCTCACTTAAATGTATGTAAACAATGTCCAGATCCATCATCCGATACATCGTTGGTTAGGTAATCGAAAAACCTTTCCAACGAGTCTACAACATTGATAATCTGGCAACCCTGTCTCGAGTTCTGACCACTTAATGATATTTATGCACTATTTTTGTAGCCGGATCTCGCTTAAATGTATGTAAACAATGTCCGGATCCATCATCCAACCCATCGTTGGTTAGGTAATCAAGAGACCTTTCCAACGAGTATGAAACATTGAAGATCTGGCAACCCTGTCTAGAGTTCTGACCACTTAAGTGATATTTATGTACTTTTTTGTAGCTGGAACTCACTTAAATGCATGTAAACAATGTCAGGATCCATCATCCGACCCATCGTTGGTAAGGTAATCGAAAGACCTTTCCAACGAGTCTACAAAATTGATAATCTGGCAACCCTGTCTCGAGTTCTGACCACTTAAGTGATATTTATGCACTTTTTTTGTAGCCGGATCTCACTTAAATGTATGTAAACAATGTCCGGATCCATCATCCGACCCATCGTTGGTTGGGTAATCGAAAGACCTTTTCAAAGAGTCTAAAATATTGAAGATCTGGCAACCTTGTCTCGAGTTCTGACCACTTAAGTGATATTTATGCACTTTTTTTTGTAGCCGGATCTCACTTAAATGTATGTAAACAATGTCCGGATCCATCATCCGACCCATCGTTGGTAAGGTAATTGAAAGGCCGAGTCTAAAACATTGAAGATCTGGCAACCCTATCTCGAGTTCTGACCACTTATGATGCAACTTATGAGCCCTTGAGTGATATGTGTGTTTTTTTGTATTCCGGAACTTAACGAAATTAGACGAAATTTGTGTCCAAACCCATCATATCATATATCACCCATTGTTGGAAAAGAGTGAGGAAGGCACCAACCACATAGGTGGATTAAGTTAGTTTTTGATTGCAAATTTGATCTTACATCGAAATATGAAGTTGAAAAATTGTTGCGACCAATGTTTTGATTTTTTGAAAAAATCAAAATGTCATATTCAAAAATTCATAATTCGGTCAAAGATTTTTTGCACAACCTGGAAATTTCTGAAAAGTTGGCATGATGTCCTCTAAACATAAAAAAATATCAAAAAATAAAAAAATTAAAAATAGTGTTTTTTTGCAAATCAAGTTTTAGGGACAAAAATTCAAATAAAAAATCACCAATTTTTTTACCGTGTATCATTTTTTTCCAGTGTAGTCCGTATCCATACCTACAACTTTGCTGAAGACACCAAATCGATGAAAAAATTCCTTCAAAAGATACAGATTTTTGAATTTTCATACATCATTTTTATATGGACAGGTGCCAAATTTGTATGGAAAGTTATATGGACAAACTAATGATGCAAAATGGCTTCTTTGGGCTTACCGAAGGCACCAAAAAAGTTTCAGCTGGATTAAAAAAATACAAAAAAAAATTAAGATAAAAGACCGATTTTGTAGAGTTTTTTTTCTCCAAACATCGAGTTGATTTACGGGTGCCACAATATCTTGACATGGGATGAACCAATTTGTCTGAAATTTGAGGTGAAGACTTTGAAGACAGCCCGGTTTTTTTAATTTGCTTTAAAAGAAATAAAAAAAATTAAAAAATGACGGATTTTTTATATGAAAATCAATAAAAGATTTTTATCTTTTTTTCATATAAACTTTTTGAAAATCGGCCTTCGTCATGCATACAGAACCGGTTTAAAGAGTTTTCGCCAAATTTTTGAGCCGTTTTGGTCAACGCAGTGTTGAGGTATCGTGGCACCCTTTTATTGAAACTGCTGACTTCAAATAGCTATATGTCGGTTATGATACAATCAAATGTCTTTAAATTTATTTTGTTAATAGATGAAAATGTTTATTTTAATGCCCTGGAAACAGATTAAAAAAAAGTTTTAGAGTGTGCTCCTACAAACTTCTGACATTTTTGCCGATTTATATGTTTGTAACGCCTTAAAAGTTAAGTCTATAAATCGTCAGTTGTGTGCTATCTTGTGACAACGACCATTTAGTACTTCTCGAGAAAATCAATTTTCAAAGTTTGTCAGTAAATAATTTCAAAACTATGAATGATAGAGCCATACTTTTTGAAGCAATCGGTTCGTATGCTATCGCTTAACAAACGCTCCAAGTTTCAACTAATTTGGTTACACCAGTTAAAAGATACAGTAAATAATGTAAACAAAAATCTCAAAAGCACGTGTCACAAGTGTGTTTCGAAAGTAAATTTGTACTACGTGTCACAAGTGTGCACAGAATTCCCATACAAACTAAAATAGGCTTAAATCAATAGTTTAACCGACTTAATCAGTATATTTTCAAAAAGAAAAGGTTGCATTGCCTTTAGAAAGTATGTGTGTACATAAATTTGTGAAAAACAAGAGAAATTTTCCACATTTTCCAACAACATGTATGACGTGTCACAAGTGTGCACAATAGCCCGGGTCAAAAAAATTAAAATTGCTCAAATCAAAAAGTATATGAGATTGCCCGAAAGAGTACTCAAAATGGGGCCTCCAGCCCAAATTTCAGCCCATTTGGTTGAAAATTGGCTTGCCTTGAGCAGGAACAAGTTTAAATGGGAATTAACCCGTAAAACTTGAGCAATTGGGTACATTGCTCTGTACAAGTCTGTCGTTGAGATTTAACGACTTTTGCATACCATGGGGTCCAAGGGGATGGTCTGGGGAACAATTCCTCTGAAGGGTGCAAGATGATCCGAAGCCTCTAATTTTGCCTAGAAGCAGATTCATTCCGGCGTCGCCGAAATTCTCATGGTCCCAGCAAAATACACAGGGATAAATCAAAGCACACTAAGAAGGCTGCCTTGATCAGAGGACGCCACATGTCAATCAGCCACCGCGTGGCAGGAGGGTTTCTCCAATTGTGGCTTTAAAAGTGATTCTGTCAATGTTATAACATTTCATTTAGTCAGATATTTGTGCAAAAACACTTTATAAACGTCAAATATCATTTTAAACCCTAATTTCCAGATACCCTCCTGCCACGCGGTGGCTGATTGACATGTGGCGTCCTCTGATCAAGGCAGCCTTCTTAGTGTGCTTTGATTTATCCCTGTGCATTTTGCTGGGACCATGAGAATTTCGGCGACGCCGGAATGAATCTGCTTCTAGGCAAAATTAGAGGCTTCGGATCATCTTGCACCCTTCAGAGGAATTGTTCCCCAGACCATCCCCTTGGACCCCATGGTATGCAAAAGTCGTTAAATCTCAACGACAGACTTGTACAGAGCAATGTACCCAATTGCTCAAGTTTTACGGGTTAATTCCCATTTAAACTTGTTCCTGCTCAAGGCAAGCCAATTTTCAACCAAATGGGCTGAAATTTGGGCTGGAGGCCCCATTTTGAGTACTCTTTCGGGCAATCTCATATACTTTTTGATTTGAGCAATTTTAATTTTTTTGACCCGGGCTAGTGCACAATCATTTTGATGATTAATTGGTCTATGTCACAAGTGTGTATTGCGATATCCGGGAAACGGAAGCGAGTTTCCAAAATCGGGTTAAAGCATCTTGTAGTGTTTGTTAAGTATAGCAAAATATCATCATTAACTCATTTTCAACCAAAATGGTCTATGTCACAAGATAGCACACAGCTGACGAAATGATAAAGTTTATTCGGGCAAGAATTTTTTTTCCAAAATGTATTATGGAGGGCTATTATGTAGATGTTTGGTAAATTTGTCTTAATTTGTATTCTGGTAATACTCTAATGTACGATCTGTTGTACGGGGCCATCCATAAACCACGAGGACACCCCAGGGGGGGGGGGGGTATGGCGATTGTTCACGCTCCATACAAAATGATTTTTTTTGTATGGACAATTGTCCACGAATGTAGAGGGGGGGTTGAGATTTCTAAAAAAGTGTCCACGTAAAATTTGTTTTATTTTGTTTAGAAATTCATTTATTTTTGGAATTTCGAAGAAAACTAGGAAACTAAAATTATATGTTTGAAAACATCTAAGTGGTGTTCAAGTATTGGCATCAACGCTATTTAGAATTTTTCAATATTTATTGATGAGAAAGTGGCAATGAAGATTCAGCTCTCAAAATTTCGGAAAATAACTTTTCTTTACCGTACCGTTTTTTTCCTTAAGTACATGAAAAAGTACTCCGTGGGTCAATTTTGGGATTATTTTTTTTAAATTATTGAAATTTTTAAATTGCATTTTCTATTCTCGAAGACAAATTTAGCACTACAATTTGTTGGAAATTCAATGATTAAATTTTTATAAACATAAGAATAGACACAAGTAGAGGGTGACGATTCTCGAGATTTTTAATTTCCCGGGAATCGAGAGTTGTATTTTGCTATTTCCCGGGAATTCCCGGGAACCGGGAGTTTTTTTTAAACTATGCAATAGTGCCAATAATTTAACAGAAATGTAATAAATTTGTTCAGTAACATGTTATGTTATAAACTAATTCAGTTACAATTAATTCAAACTTATTCAATGAAACGTTAATTTAAGTAGCCTCGTTTTATAGTTCACAGTTCTACATTTTGATATATTTATTCTGAATTCTGAAGCTTTTTGCATGAACTTGTTATTAGATTTTTAAAAATTTAAAATTAGCTAATGTATAATTTCCTTTATTTTTGCAATTTTAAAAATAACTTCTCAAAACAACAATTTAAAATAGTTTTTTCCTTCTTGGGCCAACTGTAAATATTAAATGAAGAAATATTAACACTTATCCGGAAATCCAGAATTTTAACAATTGCCGGACCTAAACATTACAAAGAGTTGCAGAGTTATTTTTCCAAAATGTTATTTAATATTTAGGTTGATGCTAAATCCAATACTACTAGTGACATCAAAAAGGAAATTACCTTGATACAGCGAAATTAACTTACTTTGAATAAAAAAAAACAAAATTATAAGGTTTGCTATGCTCCAGAGATGATATAGAAAATGAACTTATTTTAAAAATGCCTTTCCTTCTTAGAAATAATAAATTGAAATAATATTGAAAAAAAAAACTAGAGTTTTTCATTTCTGGGTTGTACCTGCAAAGTATGCTTCAATGTAACTTTTGTTTACACTCAATTATAGTTATTGGAATTTTTTGACAAGTTAAAATTTACACTTTCTAAATAAGAAGATTATAAAAGCATTGGTTTATTCGAACTTAAATATCGATCATTGAACACTCAATGTTCTGGACAATTTCGATTTTTTTTCAAATGGTTTTCTGATTAGTTTATATAATTTGGCCTTCATATTTATAACAATAAAATTTCCCGGGAGTCTCGACCAAATTTTCCGGGAATCGAGAGGTCCAAAAATGATCGATTTCCCGGGAATTCCCACTCGTCACCCTCTAGACACAAGTTTTAAAATCATTCCATCTTGGAGCTGTTCTTTCAAAAGACCGGAGTTTCAAAAAGAACAGTGGCTCTTTTTTGTGAGCCATGGTTCTTTCACTGTTTTTAGTGAACCGGCTCTATGAGCGACTCGCTCTATTTTTTGCCCACCTCTAATAAGCATAATTATTTTGTAATTGTAATTAATGCACTCTATTTATAGCCCTACAGAGTTACACAAATTATAAAATATATAAAAAAATATCGAAAATTTTGTTAGAAAAAATACATTTCTTGGTAATTGCAGTTTTTTGGGCAAAGTGCTATAAATTCTCCATAAAATTACATGTTGTACGAATCTTTTCAGATTAGTAACGAAAACAGATAGCGTTTTCAAAATATGTTTAGTATTTTTTTGCGTATCTCGTGACGATGGGGCGGTACGACCCCTTTCATTTTCTGAATTTTTACTAAGACACATTTTCCAATGATTGCCAGTTCGAAACTGTAAAGAGATAGACATTCGGTGTCAAAGTAACCTTTGTTTTAATTCGGGCGTCGAAAAAACTAGAATTCTGAAGAAAAACTTTTTTTCAAAGATGTTTAAAAAATGTTTAAATCTGCTCCCATTTCCCAATACTCAACTGAAAAAATGTGCAGGTGGTTATGTTCTAGATGACCAATAAGACAAAGAACTTTGTACAAAACTCTAAAAAATCATTCTATTGTTATTTATATTTTTAATTTTTTGCCAATTTATTTAATCCCTTATAATTAATAATAATTTAATGTCTTCAATCATTGACATCTCTGTGAACATAAATTGCCAGAAAACGAAACTATTGCCAAAACAAGTATGATTCGGAAAATGTCTATCCCCCCCCCCCTCCCCCAGAAAAAAACGGCATCCGGAAATCATGGACCAACCACTATCGAAATGGCAAATTTCATGTCCAGTCTCAAAAACGATATTGCCCCAAGTCGCATGGTTCGATAAATGTCCCCGGTAGAACCTTCCCTCAGGGCAATGGCCACTCCGGGTGTGGCCAATCCTGTCAAAATGGCCATTTTCATTACCAGTATCAAAAACCATGAATTTTGATACCCATATTGCATCAAATCACATGGTTCGATAAAAGTCCCCGGTCGAACCTTTCCTCCGGGCATTGGCCACTCCGGGTGTGGCCAATCCTGCCTAAATGGCCATTTTCATTACCAGTATCAAAAACCATGAATTTTGATACCCATATTGCATCAAATCGCATGGTTCGATAAAAGTCCCCGGTCGAACCTTTCCTCCGGGCATTGGCCACTCCGGGTGTGGCCAATCCTGCCTAAATGGCCATTTTCATTACCAGTATCAAAAACCATGAATTTTGATACCCATATTGCCCCAAGTCGCATGGTTCGATAAATGTCCCCCCGGTAGAACCTTCCCCAGAGCACTGGCCACTCCGGGTGTGGCCAAAATCTTACCAGATTGGTCCCAACCCCATTGCCCTAAATCATTCTGGTTTTCGGGTGACCGTCTAACAATCTTTATAAGAACAGAATTCCTCCCAAGTTGGTGCACAACCTGTGTCTATCAATGTGTGAATGTGTGTGTCTGAGCAATAAAATTACCACCGTGGATCCGTCTTTGACGAAATCTCGTAAGGTACTGAAATTTTCTGAGGCTAAGTGCTAGCTTAAATAGTTCGCATGAAATGTGGCAACATGGTGCAAATTTTGCCTTGTCTCCTGCTTTCGTGGAACTGTCACGCGAGAATGTTGCACCACTGTTGCCACATTTCATGCGAACAATTTAAGCTAGCACTTAGCCTCAGAAAATTTCAGTACCTTACGAGATTTCGTCAAAGACGGATCCACGGTTTTAATTTTATTGCTCAGACACACACATCCACACATTGATAGACACAGGTTGTGCACCAACTTGGGAGGAATTCTGTTCTTATCAAGATTGTTGGACGGTCACCCGAAAACCAGAATGATTTAGGGCAATGGGGTTGGGACCAATCTGGTAGGATTTTGGCCACACCCGGAGTGGCCAGTGCTCTGGGGAAGGTTCTACCGGGGGACGTTAATCGAACCATACGACTTGGAGCAATATTGGTATCAAAATTCATGGTTTTTGAAACTGGTGGCCATTGCCCTGAGGGAAGGTTCTACCGGGGACATTTATCGAACCATGCGACTTGGGGCAATATTGGAATCAAAATTCATGGTTTTTGAAACTGGTAATGAAAATGGCCATTTTGGCAGGATTGGCCACACCCGGAGTGGCCATTGCCCTGAGGGAAGGTTCCACCGGGGACTTTTATCGAACCATGCGACTTGGGGCTATATTGGTATCAAAATTCATGGTTTTTGATACTGGTAATGAAAATGGCCATTTTGACAGAATTGGCCACACCCGGAGTGGCCAGTGCTCTGGGGAAGGTTCTACCGGGGGGACATTTATCGAACCATGCGACTTGGGGCAATATGGGTATCAAAATTCATGGTTTTTGAAACTGGTAATGAAAATGGCCATTTTGGCAGGATTGGCCACACCCGGAGTGGCCATTGCCCTGAGGGAAGGTTCAACCGGGGACTTTTATCGAACCATGCGACTTGGGGCAATATGGGTATCAAAATTCATGGTTTTTGAAACTAGTAATGAAAATGGCAATTTAGACCGGATTTTTCACACCCGGAGTGGCCAGTGCCTTGCGGAAGGTTCTAGGGGGGGGGGAGGGGGGGGGGGTCATTAATCTAACCATACAACTTGGGGTAATATGGGTATCCAAATTCAAGGTTTTTGAAACTGGTAATGAACATGGCCAGTTTGACCGGATTGGCCACACCCGTAGTGGCCAGTGCCCTGGGAAAGGTTCTACCAGGGGGACATTAATCGAACCATGCGACTTGATGCAATATGGGTATCAATCAGCATACCCATATTACCCCTAGTCGTATAGTTCGGTAAATGTCCCCCCGGTAGGACCTTCCTCCAAGGCAATGGCCACTCCGGTTGTGGCCAATCCGGTCAAAATTGCCATTTTCATTACCAGTTTCAAAAACCATGAATTTTGATACCAATATTGCTCCAAGTCGTATGGTTCGATTAACGTCCCCCGGTAGAACCTTCCCCAGAGCACTGACCACTCCGGGTGTGGCCAATATCCTACCAGATTGGACCCAACCCCATTGCCCTAAATCATTCTGGTTTTCGGGTGACCGTCCAACAATCTTGATAAGAACAGAATTCCTCCCAAGTTGGTGCACAACCTGTGTCTATCAATGTGTGGATGTGTGTGTCTGAGCAATAAAATTAAAACCGTGGATTCGTCTTTGATGAAACCACGGAAGGCACTGAAATTTTCTGAGGCTAAGTGCTAGCTTAAATAGTTCGCATGAAATGTGGCAACAGTGGTGCAACATTCTCGCGTGACAGTTCCACGAAAGCAGTAGACAAGGCAAAATTTGTAAAGTGCTCTCAGCCAATCAGCAGCCGGGATTTTTCCTGCATTCATTTTTTATTTTCATCTTAACTTTTGAATACTTTAACAAAGTTTTATCAACTTTGTGAGGTAGTCTACTTGCAATTTAAGACTTCCCCTTTCGTTTGGTGGATAAAGCATGCAGATTGCTTGAATTGGTTGGAAGATATAAGCGTTCAAACAATTACACAAATCGTTACACTTTCGCTTCGCGAAATTTTGGATTGACACCCGTAGACAGTGCCCTTAGGACAAAGTTCTTTGTCAAAAGTTGAGAGAAATTCCACTTCATGTGAAACTTTATAAAGGTACTTTTGAAATCTGCTACAGCCCCGAAAGGATATTTTTTTATTTAGACAGTGAAATCATTGTAAATTTACGTGTTTTTACAATTTTCCAAGGTTATTTTCAAGTGAACATGAATTTCCTAAAAAATGTAGAGCAGAATTTTTTTTTAAATTTTGAAGTAAACAGGGGAGCGTGGGGAGACTTGGTTCATTTTTTTGTATCGCACATAGCTGTCACAATTTATCACAAAACTGTGCACTTTTTGCATGCGTTGAAAGCTTAAACACTCAACTATTTTTGGCTTTCACTCCTGTGCCGGTTGAAGCATCAAAAGCCACAGTAGGAGTCTACCTATTTTCAATAACTTTGTACCATAACTTCGGTTGACGAAGAAAATCTCCCTTCTGCCCCACCGCGTTCATCAACCTTTACGACCTTGTTGTGTGGATGCTGTTTAGCGTGGAAACGTAATTTGACTTGAGTAAACATTAGCACGCAAATTGGTTCGCCTCATCTAGGCTGTGTTGCTGGCTCGCGAAAATGAGCTTACTCCTTAACACAGGACCTTACACTTTAGAGGAAGTCCTCGGAGGGTGGCCACGTACGCACTATTCAGCGGGGGAAGAGAGCTGATGAGGTGGTAAATCGATGTTTGTTAATTATTCAAACTCAAAATTCAATATCTAATTGCTGACAGGGACGGGACTGCTTGCTTGGTTGGGGTTGAGGATTCGAGCGGGGAGACATTAGATAAGCAAGCAATCAATATGAATTAATGGAAAGTGAGATGTGTTTGCTTGATGCAAGGCCTTTGCTGGGCAATTGCTTCCGGTGAGGATGAGACCTGATGGAAATCCATTATCGTTTGAGATGGTGTGGCTTCCTTTGAGTGATGAGGTGTAGGGAGTTAGATTAAAGAATGAGATATTTAGGATGTTTGAGCTGTACCCGATTCCCTTCCCAATACTTCACCCCGTCAGCAAAGGCTTGCAAATCATTGATTTACGTCACTATTGACAGCTGCTGTACCAATAGCGATTAATTACGGATGACACTCGTTGAACGCACTTTCCCAACGGTCACCACTCCTCGAATTAACCCCGCGCAAAATGGCACTCTTTATTTGCTCTGCTTTTCTGTTGTTCAACAATTTTTCACAGTTCAGGCGACACTCACTTTTTACCAACTTTAATGACTTTTCGAAAGTCGCGTCGCGCGAACAATACCTCTTCCATTACAGAGGGTTTCGCACGAACAACTCTTTTTTTTCCTCTATTTTGGCCACCATGTCAATCCATTACCAACTCATCTGCCGTCACTGCCACAATCGATTTCGGAAGAAAAATGATGGGAATTTTCGGTTCGCGGGCAATTGTTCCCGCTGTAAATTGACACTTTTAACTTTATTTTTTTTTGCTGCGTGAAAGGGTGTTTTTGTTAAAAAAGGGGTTAGAAAATTTTAAAAGATTTTGATTTACGTTATTGGTGTTTTATTGAATTTCCTCGGTCACATATGTCAGCCTGTCAGTTGGGTGATAATTCACGTTTTGATGGATTTTGGCACGGCTTTTCAGTTGAATTGTCAGACTTCTTCGAGAGGGGAAGATTACAAGAATTCCGTGTTTTCTGCGGTAGAAAGGAGTGCAAGTCATAATTAGCTTTTATTTAGTTAATTCTTTTGTAAGAGTTCAAAAATTGACAACCGTTTACCTTCTTGCCGGTGGGGGTAACCCAAGAAGCATAAAGAATGGGTAAACATTTTATGACACATTCCATAAAATTGATCCTTTCTTTCCGGAGGGAACACTTTCTGTCGGGGTCGTGACGGAACAATGAAAGGTGTTTAACTTTCCTGTCTCAAAAGAGCAAGCAAAACTAAGAAAGGGGCAAAAACTGACAGCACTGATCGTTTTCCAGAAGACCGTATAGAGAGAAAGATGGTTATCGAACCTTCGTCGTAAAAACCAGCCAGAAAAAGCTAACATTATTGGCTATAATCGGTTATATTGCCCTTCTGGGACATTTTATGGTCATTTTTACCTTTCTTTCTTCCCGGTAGTTGTCATAATCGACCGAAGGTCGTCATGATTTACGTGCTTCGTCTTGTTAAGCTCATGTGCACCTCGAACAAAGCAATTTCCGATTAAAATTGTACGCTCAGTGCGCCCAAAGTTATGCAACCTCCCACAGAAAGCTGATCCCGCTAATGTCACAGCCGGAATCTAATTTCCGCAAAACCAATAAAAAGAGCAAATCTGCATGGCCCGCGGGCCCTCGAAAATTTCCATATCATAATTTTATGGTTGGATACATTTAAGAGCGAGTTTTTCACCGATGTGAAACAGGTCGTATCGAGGTGCTCCGATTTGGATGAAACTTTCAGGGTTTGTTTGTCTGTACATGAGATGAACTCATGCCAAATATGAGCCCTCTACGACAAAGGGAAGTGGGGTAAAACGGGCATTGAAGTTTGAGGTCCAAAAAAATGAAAAATCTTAAAATTGCTCGCATTTCCGTAAAACTTCATCAATTCCAACTCTCTTAGATGCATTCGAATGGTCTTTTGAAGCCCTTCAAAATGTGCTATAGACATCCAGGATTGGTTTGACTTTTTCTCACAGCTTTTGCAAATTACTGTTAAAAATGGATTTTTTTAAAACCTTAACAACTTTTCCCAACAGCCTCCAACATCCATACTCCCATAGGTCAAAAGTTAGGGAATTTCATGGACTATAAGCCTACGGTATTAACTTTTTGGCCAATCGCAGTTTTTCTCATAGTTTGAAGATTTTTCTAGAACAAACATTTTACAACGTTAGTTTTTGCCCTGTAGGCCGCCATAGCGGCATTTTTTGGTCTCAATTTTGTCATATTCGGAATCCTCGGACAATTTCACGTAAGTTAGAAGTATTGGAGTTGTAAATTTGATTGGAAAAATTGCCGTTTAGAATGAATTAAAATATTTTTTAACAATTTGTTGGATTGGGAGTAAAACAGGTTTTCGCCTACTTGATACAGCATTTGACGTATTGGTCATAGGGTTAATAAGATCTTTTTCTTTTTTCAAAAATGTTTTATTTAATTATTTTTTAAAGAAATATTACAACTCCAATACTTCTAACTTACGTGAAATTGTCCGAGGATTCCGAATATGACAAAATTGAGACCAAAAAGTGCCGTCTTCTTGGTCTACAGGGCAAAAACTAACGTTGTAAAATGTTTGTTCTAGAAAAACCGTCAAACTATGAGAAAAACTGCGATTGGCCAAAAAGTTAGTACCGTAGGCTTAAAGTCCATGAAATTCCCTAACTTTTGACCTATGGGAGTATGGGTGTTGGAGGCTGTTGGGAAAAGTTATTAAGATTTAAAAAAAATCCATTTTTAACAGTAATTTGCAAAAGCTATGAGAAAAAGTAAAACCAATCCTGGATGTCTATAGCACATTTTGAAGGGCTTCAAAAGACCATTCGAATGCATCTAAGAGAGTTGGAATTGATGAAGTTTTACGGAAATGCGAGCAATTTTAAGATTTTTCATGTTTTTTGGACCTCAAACTTCAATGCCCGTTTTACCCCACTTCCCTTTGTCGTAGAGAGCTCATATTTGGCATGAGTTCATCTCATGTATAGACAAACAAACCCTGAAAGTTTCATCCAAATCGGAGCACCTCGATACGACCTCTAGAACAAACCGAGCAGAATCTACAAATACTGCCTCTTAATTTCTATAATTTTATTGTTTTTTCATCTGCCATCCTTTTTGGCTCGGCGCTAGGACACGCAAATTTACCGCAAAAAGCTTTTTTTGGCCTGCTGAGAGGGTATCGAATTTTGAGTACCGGGAGTCTGCCTCTTGCGAGAAATTTGATGTTTTAATTACGGCTGAGTGCAGTTTTTCACGATTTACGATTTTTACGAGCACATGGCGACGCGGGCGCGCTGAGGAGTGATTTGAGGGGTTTTGTTGCTTTTATGGAATGACGAGGGGTTCATAAATGGATATTTTTATGTTAAAAAAATCACGTTTTTAAATATAATATCAAGCAAACTTTACAAATACTATGTTTCTTGACAAGAAAAAAAAAACTTTCAAAAAGGCTAAAATCATTTCGCTCCTTCGACCCACCCCTCGCACTCCGTTGATTGGGTGTGAGATGTTCCGCGCGCGCCAAAATCTGCGGCAAGTCGTAAAATATCGCTATCCAATTTCCAATTGCGCTGGCTGTTGCGTAGTCGTCGTCATACAACCGACCGCGAAATGTGATTTGAATATGGGCTCGCCCGTCACAGCCAGCATCAGGGCAGGGAGTTGGGTCCAATTTTTACGACGCAACTCTCGTTTATTTTCATTGTAATCTAATCCAGGGAATAATTAGGGGAGGTGGGGTTATCACTTTTTTTTATTTTGATTATTTCGGATTGGTCGAACCTTGTAAGATTTTTTAACAGATCGTTCAATTTGGCACTCCTAGGAGGTTACATATTTGCTAACCAAAAAAAAAAATGCGCATTCAATTTCTGGTAACTGTTTCAAAGTAAAAATTGGTTCAATCCTAGGGAAAATGGTATTAATTTTCCCGAGCAACCAAAAGCGCGGTTTCCGCCAAAGAGTCCTCCGCTGTTGATGGAAAGGTGATGTTCCCAGTCCGGAGCAGATCCGAAAGGGCTTCGATCTTGGCAACCACGTGGGCAGGATGGGTAATTGAAACGCGAATAATAAAAAGCGATTTTATTCTCGTTTTACTTTTTTGTATTTTACATTGTAGCGGTGGGCGGAGGAGCTTGGCAGCACTGGCCAAGTACGGTTGGCTAGTCGTGGGCGAGTCGGGTTTTTGTGTTTTTTTCGATGTTGAACGCGCGTGGTAGTGTCTAAATTGTGTCAAAAAGATTGTTTGTAGCCTGCTTGAGTGGGGCACAGTGAATGTTTTCGGTTTTTTGGTGTTTTCTGTATAATTTGAGGCTCGCAAAGATTTTCATTTTGTGGTTTATTTTTGCTTTGTTTCTGTGGCACGTTGCTGATTTCATCGATCTTGCGCCCATCAGACGCTGTCAGACGTTATGCCTTTCCTGCAGGGCAAGCTGTTCACAGCGTTGACAGAAGTGACATTTGTTTTGTTCGAGTGCTTTGTTTTGAAGCCAATCATTTCATTTGGGCCCAGTTGCAAAACTTTATCTTCACAGTTTTTTTTTATAAATATTTTATTTTTCTAATTAATAATGCAATGCGTGCTCCGCGGTTCGGAAAATCCGAATTTAAAGTAGTTTTTTTTGTTTTGATGAAAATGTGTACAACGTGGGTGCTGATTCGGCAACCCAAACTCGCTGCGTTTCTGGTTACCGATGACACTTTAACGCTGGAAAGTGTTATCCGAAGACTCTACGGTGACCGGCGAGTATGGTGATGGAGCGGTGTGTCAAAGCTGCAAGCAACCTAAGGCCGCTTTGTTGGAGACAAGGATGGAATGATTCCGGTGAGATTGTTCCTTTTAAATCTTAATATACTATTTTATTTGCCTACAGGTCAGTAAGATTTGGTTCTGTGCATTCAGCCGGTTCGCGTCGGGGCGTCGCGTTTGATTTTCATCGCCGTTGATTTGTTTATTTCCCCCCGTTGTGTGTATGTGCATTTTCTGGAGTGTACCTACTTTACGGGTGGTTTGCCTGAGTTGACAGTTGCTTCTGTGTACTCTACCGATTCACGTCGCGCTTGATTATGTTGCTCGGGCGGTTTTTGCAAGAAAACTGAAACAGCTAGTTAAATTCGGACGAGCTCGTTTCATGACGGTTTCTGTTAATTTTGAGAATTCTGCTAATGAAATTTGCTTATTTCCAAACCTTTCCGTTGTCGCGTTATTGATTCAAGACCGGGCATTTTCGTTATTTTAATTTTTGTTTTCAATCAGCTCCTCACGATGTCATGAGTTGCGTTGGTGATCTTAAACGGTGCGCGTTGCGGTCGTTACGAAGGATTTTCGTTGCCGTTTCCGTCTTTGTTGTCCCACGATTGCGTGTTTTTCAATCCGGGCGGTTTCGCGTTTTCGCATATTATTTTGGTTTTATCTTTCCACAGCCGGCTGTCTAAGATTGAACCATTTATGCTAAACTCAACACCAAATAACCGGGAAAAGTCTCATCCGCAACATCCGATGTTTTGCCTTGAGAATGCATAATACATAATACTATTAAACCAAATTTATTGATTATTGGGTCGCATCATCATCCTCTATGATGAATCCTGGCCATTACCCTTACCCACTAACAAAATCCTAATTAGAAGTAGTTTTTCCGGCACACGTGGGGGTGTGGATATCGTATAGAACCCACCCTTGGTAGCAACCTGTGTTAACTAACATTCCCGTCCCAATCCCCCCGAGATCTACAAACTGACATGGCGGGCGCCGTTGGTGGCCAACGACTGTTACCTATAAGCTCCAGATCTAGTTTTGATGATCTTGATGTTTTATCTTTTCAGCGCATTCATACATGCTGTTGATAAGGGAAACACCATTAGACCGTTGAAGCGTATGATCGTTGTATTGATAGGATTTTACGGTCCTGTTCAGCAACGGAGAAGGACAACCATGGGTGGTCTCTCATGCTCATGCTCATGCTCAACATTGTAGCGGTGGGTTAACGATGGTTGAGGTGTTCAATGGAATGAGTTTTATTATCTTTCCATAATACTTTTTTTTCTTTTTGGAAAATTGCTGGTTTAATTTGCAAAGTTAAGCGGTATGAGTTAAGCAACATTGACAACTTTCTGACAGTAGAGCTACTATAAAATATAGCAAAATATTAAAATAAGCAAATACAAAATCTAACCATTCACATTAACGACCCCTAGGACTTTCGTGGTCTCACCGGAGCAGGCTTGGTTTGGTGTGTTGTTTGTCTTTTTTATAGCAGGGAGACGACTCCCACACCTGGAATGACGGCCTGACAACAACCAAGGCCGGGACCGACGTATTACTTCCCCATCCGATAGAAGGTTGGAGCAGATGGGAATCGAACCCAACATCATCTGCTTACAAAACGGATTAACCATTCGGCCAAGCCTGTTGAAAAACCAAAATGTATCCTCAAAATTCTAAATTGAATGTACGTGTATTAATTAAATAAGAAATTAAAATGGGACGGACAATATAAACTGTGTTGGCTTGGTGTTTGCCTTATTTTTTAATATTTGCAAGATTTTTCGTTACCGGGTGTTTGTTCGGGTCATTTCCACCTAAACCTTTTTTTTGAAAATGTCAAAAATATGTGTTCAAGGCAGAGGTGCCAAATGTGACCAGCGAGGTGTTTTTTTTGTGGCCCGCTGACTCATTTAAAACAAACATGTGGCCTAAAACACATGTTGCAAACCTCCCGCCTCGCGATTCGACATGACATTTGTATTATGAATCTAATTGGCAAACATCGGATTCAGGCAGACCAAAATGAATTTAATTTTTATTGGAATTGGATGAATAATTGTTAAAAATTGTCTAATGGATAATATTTTTTTTATGAAATTTCTTTGGTTTCGTAACAAGTTTCAACCAATTGATAAGAAGCATTTTGAACAAAATCATTGACAAAATGTTATTATTTGTTCTCTAATATTTAAATGACGAAATCGTAAAAAAAAATGCATGACGTAAAATAAACTTCGCCGCGATGCCTTTGTGCTCTATTATACTAACATCCCAAGTAACCATCCTGCACTAAAAGAAATCATTAATAGGCTGTAAACCAGCATTCCACAGCTAATCTGCATTAAAACAGCTAGCCTTAGAGCAAATCAGCTCTAAAACAACTGCTCTAGCAAATGCTGAAATGCAGCTCATTTAATGCTGCTACCAGCAACACTGCCTAATATTTTCCCATTAAACTGGCAACACAGTTGAGATGTGAAAGAGAAAGAATGATGAAAACCAAAACAATATATCTCTGGCTCGCTCATCCCTCACGAAAACCAACCAGCTGAGGAAAAAACGGAACGGCTGTCGGTCGCAGCTGAGATTAAATCCAATTTCGATATTTTGCACGATTATTTTATGTTCAATGAGGTGAAATTGCGGCGAGAATTGCGGTGTTACCAAGGTGTAACACAATAAAAAGGGAACCATCACTTCTGCTGGACAGATTTCTTAGACTAAGAGGATGGAGGTTGGCATTTTTGGGGGCCAGTTTGGTATCAAATGCAAACGGCAATTGCCGATGTTTAACTTGGGATTCCACCGTAAGAACCACAATTTCCCAAGGAATGATTGCTTTCAAATGGTTCTCCGTTGAGAGTTGGGCATGCTGTTCCGGGGTTGCAAACACACCGTTGATGAATCTGTCCAAGTCCGTCGTTTGGCTTCCTTTTTATGATTAATTAGTCTCGAGAAAAAGTTAGCACATTCCAGTACGAAATGCAACTTACATATACTACTAAAACTGCGCCCGAATCCAACTGCCTATTTAGGCATGACAGCAAGCGTGCATGATTCGATCAACGAAAAACATCAACAACCCATGCCTGGCATCAAGTCTCCAACACCAAGCTTTTCATCAAATAAATTGTTCCCTCCCTCTCAGCCCATAGGGGGATGGCGTCGCTATTTTTAGACCACGTTTTCCACTTTTTATCATCGAAACCGACTACTTTATCGACTTCATTTTGCTGGGCGAGATAGGACGCCGTCTATTTTTAGACGATGACTCAGCACTTTTCCACACTTGCACTTAAAAAAAACCAGGTGGCAGCACGATGTAACGCCACGTCCCTATTTCCTCCCATCAAGCTGTGTCGATAAAGAAGTAAACAAACCGAAAATAGAACTGGGGTAGGAGGACGATAGAGAAAGAGATGACAACATTTTTGCATCTCATATTTTTTTGACGTTTTGCAGGGCCGGATCAAAACCTAGCTCTAAACCAGAAATATAAAGTCCAAACTCAGCTGCAAATCAGCTGTAAAAGCGCCTTTCCTGCAATTTCCAAAACAATTCAGCTGTAATTAATTGCATGTAAAGCGCTGTTAGTGCTGAACAATTACTACTTTTAGTGCTGATTGGTTACTTGGGCTATCAATTGTTCTACAAAATAAATTATTTAAATAGTGAAAATTAGCCAATTGGATGGAGTTAGAAGCAAGTACTTAATCTGCCAAACAAACGAGAATATCCAATACTTATTCAAAATCATTTTTCTGCATTTTAAATGTTCTTTTAAAGTTTGAAATTAATATTTCATTTGATAAAAAACGAGATTATTGCTTATTTTTGTGGTATTCACAGCCAAACCAAATTTGAGCATAATTAAAAAAAAAAATGATTTCGAGAGCTGACGCGGTTGAGCTGTAATAATCCAATTGAATTTTCCCTCGAATAATTTTTTTTTGAAAAAAAAAAATGTTTTCTTGCCTTTTAGACTGGTAGAAATGACATCAGAAATGTGTAAAAATAATCGTTTTTGTTTTTTTTACGCGTAAGTTAAGGTAAAATTGCATTATTAATGCAGGAAATTTACAATTTTATTTTTTAAAGGGTATAAAGAAACCTGAAATTTCCAGTAAAGTCATTATTATTATAAGCACAGAAAACAGATACAAAAATCTAAGCTTGAACAAAAAACATTATTTTTTGCAAAAAAGCTTTTTTTGCGGCATAGGCACACTTATGCATATTCAGGACATTTTAAACGATTCCAAATGATCACAGTAAACAGATCAAAAATACCTCTTGAAATGGAATAGGCCCATTGTCTTAATAAAAGTATATTTTATTTATTGGATTCTTAAAAATGATAAATTTTTGATTTACTGAAATATTCAACACTATTGTATTATGTTTTTTTTTTCTAGAGAAGGGCAAAAAAGTTCTTGCCGATCGAAGAGCCAGTTTAATAAAAAGAGCGAATGAGACATGGCCCACCAAAAAAGAGCCGCGGTTCTTTTTGAAACTCCGGTCTTATGAAAGAACCGTTTCAAGATGGAATAATTTTTTAACTTTTGTGTTTTTTTTTAAGTATATAGATATTATTTGTTGAATTTCCAAGAAATTAGAATATTGATTTTGAATTTGAGAACTGAAAGTGTAATTTCAAATATGTAAAAATTGTTCCACCGTGTATTTTTTCAAGAACTTTAGGATAAAAAAACGGTGGGTTGAAGAGGGGCTATTTCCTGAAATTTTGAGAGCTGAACTTTCTCATCAATATACATTGAAAAACTCTAGCTAGCATTTATGCCAGTATTTGAACATCAAAATTTTTAAAGCTGAATGATTCTAAACAAAACAAAAAGCTCAACTGTTCGTAAAGATACATACAAATTTGGTCCGAAAACAAATTTGAGCACTTCAAAATGCTTGACTTGGAAAATTTTGAACTTTTTGTAGAAGATAATGAAATCATCTTGTCCGATTAAACTTTGGCATTCATGGAATGTATCAATTAAATCAGAATGTAGAAACGGGTTCGCAAAATATTTTTTTAAAATAAAATATCAGCATTTGTAAAATCAAAAAAAAATAATAATCGCAATTTCGTAAAACTTACGCCAATTTTCTCTAATTCACTTTTTAAATTTGGATGCTCCTTTCATTAAATTTTTCGAACGTTTAGATTTAAGTAGAAATCTTGACATCAAGAACTCCAGGACGTATAATCTTCTCGTTTAAAGTATTTTTTTTCAAATACACGGAGAGACCGTGGAAGACACTAGTGGTTGGTACTAGCAATGGTGGCCGACAGCTATAAAGTCAACTTCGTTTTTATATAATTTACATTTGGTTGAATATTTAAAAGATAAACTTGGGTTTGTTTACGTCTGTCATTTGAAGTCAGGATTCGAACGTGCGAAAGATCCGCTAATTTTAATAAGCGAGCAAAAAAGCGTCTCAGCAGTTTTGCTCATTTCTAGTTTTTTTTTTCTCTTTCTTTTACACCCTGGCTTTTTACACATAGCTTAGTAATTATTTTTTTGTCATTGAAATAAAGACGTATCATAGTACGTTTTCATCTTATAGTTTCGGTAGTCAAATTCTAAAAAGTTGCCTGATTGGTTTGTTGAGGTTGAATCTTGACCACGTTGCAACATTCGACTAACACCAATCAATAAATCATATTCCAGTGAGTTCAAGTGTAGCCAGACAGCTCCATTCCGCAGGACACATGTGTTTACGTTATTAGCCACGCCAGCCAGAAGGATTAAGGCCTCCATCCTTCCGTTCCCAATGCCCTGCCACCGATTGTTTGGAGACCGCTAATGACCGTGGTGTTACCATCTGTTGTGATTTTAATAACTCTTTCGGAAAATTTTTAATTAGTTTTCCGCACGAAGGTGTTCACGTATCTCAACCACGGCGGGGGTCCGGAGTCGCGTCGGTGTGGATTTGCGGCGCTAATTCCGTAATAATTAATTTGAATATCTGGGGATTAGCGTGTTGTCTGGTTGGTTAGATGGTTGTCAGGGAGCAAAAAAGGGTGAACGATATTGGGCTGAAAATCGAGATTTTTCTGGTTGAAAAAGTTAAAGGGTGGTGCTTTAAGATATCGTGGAATCATGGAATTTCTTTAAAACCAACTCATCTGTTGAAGGAAATCCTGTTAACAGCACTAACTTCAAGAAAATCGTAAATCTTGATAAATCAGAGGGGTGGAAAACCCTCTCCCCCCTAGTTTGCCGTTATCTTGCCCGCAAGAAAGCTTTCTTCTAATACAATTCCTTGTAATGAATTTGTCAGCACCTCTTCCGGTGCTCCGAACTCACACGAAATCGACCATTCTACCGTGAAAATTTATCGCCAAACTTGGCCAAGTCACCATCGTCTTTGGTCGTGTACCTTTTTTCCCCCTGCGGATTTGAGGCGCCAGGCGGCAGAACTTAATTTATTCCCCGCCGACCAGCCAACCCTGCCCCCAGCCAAAAGAGACTTCCGGATGCCGGAATGCGCGGCAGCGGAAAATCTCTCTTCCGAAAGTAATTTCCAACAATGTTTTCGGGTTGGTTCGGGCCGGTGCTGGGTGAGAACGTGTAACTTTCTCGCCGGTGTTGAAAACATAAGTCTTTGCCCAATTTTGAGTGGTGGAGGAGGTTGCTGGTGTTAGATTGGTTCATGTCTTTTAATTTAGATCTATTGACCTTACAAGTTTTGAGGATTTTTTATTTGTAAAGTATAATATGTTCTTATGATTGAAATGCGGAAATATTTCAAAATTTGGACCAATCTAACAAAGGTACGTCCTAAACTTGCTCCTTTCAACATTTCACAATCGAACATCTTGAACATCACAGTCACAACCCTTTACATCTAAGACGACCCCCCACGGAGCATCGACGTAGCTTATCTCGGAAGTCCCCCAACCCCTCTTGCTCTAACCCCATTCCACAAGGACTCATAATTAACCGTTTCAAATGGAGTTCTTTCGAACGCTGTGCTTGAACTTCCTCCTACCTTCTTTTCGACTTCGAAGGATACACCATCCGAGCAAGAAGCTAATGACGTCGATTTTGTCTGCGCTCAACGGGGGAAAGCTGTTGGATCGCTTCGACAGACCGCTCCAAGCAATGCCCAGGTGGGACCATGTCCGGGAGTGTACCGGAGAAGTTTTTTTTTATTTTTTTTTTTTTTTTTTTTTTTTTTATTTTTTTTTTTTTTTTTTTTTTAATTTATATTTATTCAAATTTCTTTTCCATGTACATTCATTCAGTTAAAATATTATTGAGTGTCCAATCACAAACGATGACTTTTCACCTCAATTTTAAATACTAGCAACTTTCATTTATTCATGAAATATTGTAGCTTTCGCTATTCAGTGATTTCAAATGTAGGAGGTCCTACATGTACAAAAGGGAAAAGGGATACCTTAAAACTAACTTATAAACTATATAAAGAGCGGATCAATGCAGCTGAAGACTGCAATGATTTTTGTCGAAATGCATCAATTATCTTATTGGACATAACATCCAAAGTGTCAACTTCGGCTAATTGATGAAGTTCACTGGTGCTGAACCAGGGAGGAAGTTTCAGAATCATTTTCAGAATTTTGTTCTGAATCCTCTGAAGTTTTTTCTTCCTGGTTAAGCAACAGCTTGTCCAGATCGGCACAGCATAAAGCATGGCAGGTCTGAAAATTTGTTTATAAATTAACAGTTTATTCTTGAGACAAAGTCTAGAATTCCTGTTTATAAGTGGATACAAACATTTAATATATTTGTTACATTTAACCTGGATACTTTCAATGTGATCCTTGTAAGTAAGGTTTTTGTCAAAACCAAGTCCAAGATATTTCACTTGATCCTCCCACTTTAAATTTACCTCATTCATCTTTATAATGTGATGACTTTTTGGTTTAAGAAAATCAGCCCTTGGTTTGTGAGGGAAAATAATAAGTTGAGTTTTTGCAGCATTTGGAGTAATTTTCCATTCTTTCAAATAAGAATTGAAAATATCCAAGCTTTTTTGTAATCTTCTTGTGATGACACGAAGGCTTCTGCCTTTGGCGGAGATGCTTGTGTCGTCAGCAAAAAGTGATTTCTGACATCCTGGGGGCAAATCAGGCAAGTCAGAAGTAAAAATATTGTATAAAATTGGACCCAAAATGCTTCCTTGAGGGACGCCAGCACGTACAGGTAGTTGATCAGATTTGCTATTCTGATAACATACCTGCAGAGTACGATCCGTCAAATAATTTTGAATAATTTTTACGATATAAATCGGAAAATTAAACCTTTTCAATTTCGCAATCAATCCTTTATGCCAAACACTGTCAAATGCTTTTTCTATATCAAGAAGAGCAGCGCCAGTAGAATAGCCCTCAGATTTGTTGCTTCGAATTAAATTTGAAACTCTCAACAACTGATGAGTAGTTGAATGCCCAAGGCGAAATCCAAACTGCTCATCAGCGAAAATTGAATTTTCATTAATGTGCGTCATCATTCTATTAAGAATTATTCTTTCGAATAATTTACTAATAGATGAAAGCAAACTAATGGGCCGATAGCTTGAGGCTTCAGCAGGATTTTTATCTGGTTTCAAAATCGGAATTACTTTGGCATTTTTCCAACTGCTGGGAAAATATGCCAAATCAAAACATTTGTTGAAAATTTTGACCAAGCTACTTAAAGTTGCTTCTGGTAATTTTTTAATTAAAATGTAAAAAATGCCATCCTCACCAGGGGCTTTCATATTTTTAAATTTTTTGATAATAGATTTTATTTCATTCAGATCCGTATTAAAAACTTCATCTGATGAAAATTCTTGTTCAACAATATTCTGAAATTCTATTGAAATTTGATTTTCAATAGGACTCAAAACATTCAAGTTGAAATTATGAGCACTCTCAAACTGCTGAGCAAGTTTTTGAGCTTTTTCCCCATTAGTTAATAGAATATTATCACCATCTTTTAAAGAAGGGATGGGTTTTTGAGGTTTCTTAAGAACCTTTGAAAGTTTCCAAAAAGGTTTGGAATAAGGTTTAATTTGTTCGACATCTCTTGCGAACTTTTCATTTCGCAGGAGAGTGAATCTGTGGTCAATAACCTTTTGCAAATCTTTTTGAATTCGCTTCAGTGCAGGATCACGAGAACGTTGATACTGTCTTCGGCGAACATTTTTCAGACGAATCAGAAGCTGAAGATCGTCATCAATAATGGGAGAATCAAATTTGACTTGGACTTTAGGAATAGCAATATTCCTAGCATCCAAAATTGCATTAGTTAAAGATTCCAAGGCTGAATCAATATCAGCTTTGGTTTCTAAAACAAAATTATGATTTAAATTATTCTCAATATGATGCTGATACCTGTCCCAATTAGCTTTGTGGTAATTAAACACAGAACTATTGGGTCTGGTAACTGCTTCATGAGAAAGTGACAAAGTTACTGGAAGGTGATCAGAATCAAAATCAGCATGAGTCACTAAAGGACCACAATACTGACTTTGATTTGTCAAAACCAAATCAATTGTTGATGGATTTCTAACAGAAGAAAAGCAAGTTGGCCCATTCGGGTATAAAACCGAATAAAGACCAGAAGTGCAATCTCTGAACAGAATTTTACCATTGGAATTTACTTTTGAATTATTCCAAGATTGGTGTTTGGCATTAAAATCACCGATGATCAAAAATCGAGATCTATGCCGAGTAAGTTTATTCAAATCCCCTTTGAAATAATTTTTATTTTCCCCAGTGCATTGGAATGGCAAATATGCAGCTGCAATCATAATTTTCCCAAAAGAAGTTTCAAGTTCAATGCCCAAACTTTCAATAACTTTTAACTTAAAGTCACGTAACGTGCTATAAGTCATACTACGGTGGATAACTATTGCAACTCCACCGCCATTTCGATTCATTCGGTTATTAGTTATAACTTTATAATCTGGATCACTTTTCAAATAAGTGCCAGTTTTTAAAAATGTTTCGGTTATAACAGCAACATGCACGTTATGAACTCGTAAAAAGTTGAAAAATTCATTTTCTTTCGCTTTTAAAGAGCGAGCATTAAAATTCATAATATTGATGGAATTACTTAGATCCATGATTAAACTTCAGGGTAAGAACAACATCATTCGCAAATTTTAATCCAATCTGGATTGCTTCCATCATGGATGTAGCATTACTCATTGTTTGAATCAAACCAAACAGTGAGTTTTGCAAAAAAGTCATTTTTTCAAACGTAACATCGCCGAGATCAGAAGATCCCAAAGCGTTGCCAGCAGAAAAATTTTCAAATGAGATTTGAGGTACCTGCCCAATTTCAGAAAGATTGGTAGAGGATTTAAAATTCGTGGATGAACCCGAAACGACGTTAGCGTAAGAAATGCCATTGTTGTTACCTAACTTTTCCACGGTAGGGGTATTTCTAGAATTGTTCGAGTGAGACAGCACGAACGTTTGATTTAAAGATGCAGGTACAACCTGACTTTGAGAAAATTTCGGTTTGGATTTCGGCTGATGCTTAGCACGAGAATCCAAAACCTTTTTTCTGATGGGGCAATCCCAGAAATTTGATTTGTGATTTCCACCACAATTTGCACATTTAAATTGGGTGACTTCTTTCACGGGACAATTGTCCTTGTCGTGAGAAGAATCCCCGCAAACCATGCATTTTGGAACCATGGCGCAATGATCAGTACCGTGACCGAATGCCTGGCAACGCCGGCACTGGGTCAGATTCTGGCCATTACCGCCATGTTTCTTAAAATGCTCCCACTTTACCCGTACATGGAACAAAAACTGTACTTTGTCCAAAAGTTTCAAATTGTTGATTTCATTTCTGTTGAAATGAATCAGATAAAATTGTGAAGTCAAACCGAAGCGAGAAATATTCCCGTTTGATTTTTTCTTCATCGGTATTACTTGGGATGGGGCAAAGCCAAGCAACACCTTAAGTTCGTTTTTGATCTCATCCACCGACAAGTCGTTGGAGAGACCTTTCAAGACCGCCTTGAATGGCCGAGCATTCTTGGTCTCATACGTGTAGAAATTGTGTTTGTGGTTTTTCAAATAACCAACAAAAGTTTGGTGATCTTGTAAAGATTCCGTCAACAAGCGACATTCTCCTCTTCGACCAAGCTGGAACGAAACCTTCAAATTGCAAGTTTCCTTGCAATTCTTCAGTTGCGTTCGAAAGCTGGCCAAATCGGAGACGGAAGTCACTACAATTGGCGGAGCCTTTACTCGTTTCTCGACGGCAGAAGGCTCAGTACGAGGAGAAGGTTCCATGTCTTCAGTTTCGGATAAAACACCGAAACTGTTTGTCAATGGAATTGGAGGATTGACCTCACATTCAGAATCAGAATCAGACCTCAGAAGAGGCTGTTTTCTTTTTCTGTTACCGTTAGCCGGTTTAGCGTTCAAACGCTTCACCGACGTAACGACCAAATCTTCAGAAGATTTGCGTTTACCTTTGTTTTGACGCATTTTGCAAGCAAAGTTCTCTTAAAAAGATGGCTTCGTTTGTAAAATACAACAAAATTTCAGGTGGGGTTAGTCTTGAAAAGACTGTTTAGAATTTTGGAAAATAACTCAGGTAGTCTTTAAAAAGACTGTGAATTTTGTTTTGAAATAACTCTGAGCTTAGGTAGTAAAAAATACCGCAGCTCTAGTGTCCGTTCACCACGAAGGTTCGCAAGACACTGACCGGAGAAGTTTGCAGGTCCCACAGCAAAGGGAACAATGTAACCATAATTTAATACAATGTCCCTCCTGCGTTGGCAAATACAAGTCGAGTTGGGACCTGTAAGTGAAATGGTCGTCTTCGCAGGAGAAGGTGTTTGCTTTTGGGAAGACGGTTTCCGCCCGTTGACCGGAACTCGGGCAACAATGCACGGCCGGAATGCGATTTTGTGGTTTTGGGAATAGTTTGCGAGCGTGAACGCGTGTACGTGTGTGTCTGCACTGTACACTAGGGTGCCCAGAATATGGGACTTTTCCTCAAAACCTCGCTCCACAAGCTGAATATTGTTTTTTGGGCTATTTTAGGACTCTGGGTCAAATATGGCCAAAATCGGTCAACATTTACCCATTGATACTCGAAGGTGAAGTGTGTATGAGAAAAATCGAAAAAATGTATGGAAAACCCATTTTTCTTACAGTTTGATCTGCACGGTGCGCTACTTCCATCCAAATATTTCCAAACGTGAGATTCTTATTGAAAATTTAATGCTCTACAACTTTGTAGAACACACAAAAACCGTAAAACTCGATCCTGACAAGTTATTAGCGAATTAAAAAAGTCATTTTTGTATGAAAAATTTTTTTTTCACCAACTTTAGGCTCGGGTATCAATGGGTTAATCTCAACCAATTTCGCTCAAAATTTGCACAGATGCTTAAAATAACCCAAAAAACCAATTTTTGCTTGTGGAGCAGGGGGTCATTTTTTCTGGGCACCCTACTGTACACGTGGTCTAGATTAAGGTTGGCGAAGGATGACCTGGGCGATGGGTAATGGCCCTCGGAGCGCCTCTTGTTGTGGGATGGACCGTTAATGAATTAATTATGTTGCGTTTGTAAACAGTGTTGGCGTGTGATAATGGCAGGTCAACAGATTGTCCCTGGATGATGTGGGTTTTAGACGGTGGAAGGAGAACATTGGGATTGGAACTGGGAGATACGTTTGATAAAGTTTTTGGTTGAAATCCAAATCTATAAAATTGTTTTCATAAATTTGTACGTACCCAAATAGCTTGATGTTAATCAAATATAAATCAGTATTTTCAAGTCAAGTCACAAATCTTTCCAAAATCTCCAATTCCAAATTCTGATAGGTCAACATAGTCTTATCCAAGGTTTTTTAAAACGATAAAATTATCGAGAATCGGTTACGATAACGAAGATTCTATCGGTGATTATCTTATCGCCGATAATGGACGATTACTCATTTTTAAAATCTTTCTCAAATCGATTAATTCAACCATATCTTGTGAAATTTCCAATGCTTTCACCAAGAACATATTTTTTGTAAATCTAGTAAATTGTGAACTCAAAACTGTACACAAAAAAACGTATTTTTTCCGAGAGTACTCAAATCACATGATTTGCATTATAAGTATCAAACGAAACAAAATTGTGTATGCTTTTACACTTTACTACAAAAAAAATTAAAATTGCTGCAATTTTCATAAATCACCGTATTTTTAGAAAATACAAAAAAATTAAATACGCAAAATAGGTATCAAACGATGCGAAATTTTATATGATTTTTTCACTTTATTAGAGTTTTTTTGAAAATACTAAAAAATTTCATAAATTAACGTATTTTTTCGAAAATACTCAAATTTTCAAAATGTGCCATATGGGTATGAAACGAAGGGAAATTTGGTTTGCTTTTCCACATTAATAAAAACTCTTTTAATCTAGTTTTTAGAAAATACAAAAAAAATCACAAAATACCGTTCTTTTTCGAAAGTACTTAAATTTTCAAAATATGCAATATGGGTATCAAATGAAGCGAGATTTTGTATGCTTTTTCACTTCATTTGAGCTTTTTTGTAAAATACTAATATTCAACAAAATATCAAGCAAAATACCGTATTTATTTCAAAAAGACTAATTTTTTTAAAAAATGCATGCAGTCCAGACTCGATTATCCGAAGGTTTGTATGGGTCTTCGAATAATCGAAAGCTGACCAACAATCATTTTTTTCATATTTTTTTGTTTTCTTACTTTTAACATCAAATTTGAGTTCTACGACAATAATTTTTAAATATGTTATCATCGCTATTTCAGTCGCCATCTCGGATTTGAAAATTCTAAATCATTTAAGAGTAGTTTATGGGTCATACTAAAGCTCGACAATCGAAAGCAAGACATCGATTTTTTTCGTGATTCGATTATCCGAAGTGAAATTTTTCCGAGGCCTTTGGATAATCGCACCTGGACTGTATGGGTATCAAACGATGCAAAATGTTGTATGATCCCAAGTAACAATTTAAGTTTTGTTCCTTTCCTGAAGAGATATTCAAGTTATCTTAGCCAAAAATGACCATAAAGCTAACTTATCTCCAGAACAACAATAAATCAGCATTAAACCTGAGTTAAGAGCAAAGTGGACCATTTTAGGAGGTTATCAAGAGCTTTTATCAGGAGTTATTTAAAACTAAGCAACTTTAACGTTGATTTTTACAACACTCCGTAAAAGGTCTTAATTACCTTTATAAAACTTGTTTGCAAGCTTCTTGAATTTATTAACTAATAGAAGAGCTCTTCATGACTGTAATAAAGTATTCTTGAACTCGTAAGTTCTTGTTGAAGATAAAATAGATTTGTTGAAGTGAAACAGGTTCTTAATTTTATTTCGTAAATTCCATTCATTCTATATGAATAAAAAACACAATTGACAAAAGAACTTTAGCTTTAAATGATAATTATATCATACAAACAAAATTAATATTACTGCGACTTAATGCAGCCGATCTAATGGTAAAATTCATGCCATGAAAATTTCACTGATTGATTTTCTGAGATACCTCGAAAAAATATGGACCGTAGGAGTAAATCATTAAAAAAAAACATTGATTTTAATTTTTTTGAGGAATTTTGTTCGCCAATACCAACATGGCTACCATTTTTTGCCGTTATTTTTCATGTTAATATGGCTGATTTTATTAAAACTATTATTTCTTACTTAAAGCTCTTGTAAAACTATTTTTTCTTGAGAAGCTCTTGTCCTAGCCTCTTTAAGAGTAATGTTTCTAGAAAAGCTCTTGTTCAAGATTGAGTAAGAAGTCAAAGGCTGATGTAAGCTTTAAAGGGGTTTTGATCCAGAGCAAAAGGCGTAGTACTGCGACCGTAGTGCATGCATACATTAGTTCGCAGAAGGTAGATCCGACAATAAATCTCTGAATTTCTTTTCCCTAGCTAAATAAAAACAAAGATTGTGGTTTTTTCAATTCAATTTATTTATTTATTGTAAGTGGGCCTAATCATCGTTTAGCACACATGTTTTTCTTACATGGAAGAATTTGTCATCCATCATAAAATAATTTTACAGCGCTGTTTTGCTGTTTTTTTTTTGATAACGAACACAACACCACCAATCCGAGGGACGAGTTTATTATCTTCTCGAAAGGTTTTATCCGACTAGTCCTTGAATATTCTGTCGCTGCTTCCGTTAAGACGTCGATGAGGAAATGCCAAAAAAGTTCCGTACCAGGACAAACGGATAGAAGAGAGGTCCCACTAAGCCGGGCGTTGGTGACTTCTGCAAACAAATCCGGATCAACACGATCTTCAACCAGTTGACCAGCGAACCTGAACTGTGGCCACGGGAGTGGCGGCCATAATGGCGATTCGCGTGCTGCCCGATCACGACGTGCCGGATAGAAATGTATTGCTGAACACGCATGCTAACGAATTCGGCTTGCACCCGACCTCGTACACTTTTCCGAAGGTGAAAATCGTAACGTCCACGCGTGATTCGGGTTACAAAAAACGTAATTCTCGGAATTAGCACTTAGACACTAAACCGAACGACAGCGACATCTTGTACGAATGATTTGCGAATGTGAGTGATTTGACAGATCAAATTCAAACAATCTGGAAATATGCTTTCATAAAGCGAATTAGTTTGAATTGAGTTTTAATGCAGTTTTGGGAAGTTAAGTTGTCTTGAAATTAACCTCTTTGGGATAACTTTAAGTAAAAAACCTAGGTGTGGCATAAAACTATGTTCCTTATTCCTAAAACACTCTTGAAGATTATTTGAAGATATTGTTAAAATATTCGTATCATAAATCCAGAATGTTTTGTTTAATGTTTGCATAAAACTGAGAAGTAATTTTCAAAGCTTTTATAAAACTTGTTAAGACAAACAAGCATTCTCTTTGTTACTTGGGATATGAAGCATACACAATTTCAATGTATGTATGAAGCATGCAAAATTTCGCTTCGTTTGATACCCATATTACATATTTAAAAAAATTGGAGTATTGTCGAAAAAATACAATAATTTGTGAAAAAAATTATATTAAAAAAATGTATTAATGTGAAAAAGTAAATCAAATTTCGCTCCGTTTTATATCTGTATTGCATATTTAGAAAATTGTAGTATTTTTGAATAGATACGGTAATTTGTGAAAATTTTAGCATTTTTCAAAAAATTTCTAATAAAGTAAAAAAATCATACCAAATTTCGCTTCGTTTGACACCCATATTGATTTTTTTTATTAGAGTATTTTCTAAAAATGTGTGAAAATTTTATTTTTTTTCATAAAAAAATCTATCAAATTGAAAAAGCATACGAAATTTCAATTCGTTTGTTTGGTACCCATATTGCAAAATCAGAAAATTTGAGTATTTTCGAAAAAATAGGTACTTTGTGAAAAATTTTATATTTAAAAAAAAACTTTTATAAATTGAAAAAAGCATACAAACATTCGCTTCATTTGATACACATATTAAAAATAATGAAAATTTGAGTATTTTCGAAAAAAACGGTATTTTGTGAAAATTTTAGTATTTCACAAAAATACTTTAATCAGAGAAAGAAACATACAAAATTTCGCTTCGTTTGCAACCCATATTGTAAATTATGAGTATTTGAGTTTTTTCGAAAAAATGCGGTATTTTGTGAACAATTTTGAGTACGTTTTTTACTTTGAAACTTACTACATTTGAAAAATATGTATTCTTAGTGAAAGCATTGGAAATTTAACATGATTTGGTTGAATTAATCGATTTTAGAAAGATTTTAAAAATGAGTTACTGTCCATTATATGGGATAAGATTATCGCAGATAGAATTATCAAAATATTAACAACCTTGGTCTTATCCATTCAAGATTCAACTAGTCACCAAGTCTTGGAAATACATGTAATATTGAACCTTGCCAGGTTTTGACTGGTTGCCAAGTCTTGACTGGATGCCAAGTCTTCACGGAGAAAAAAGAGTTCTCAAAATCGAGAACAAGCGTTCATGAAAATGAGAACCTCGAACAAAGTGTTCAAATCCCATGGTACGATTTTGAAAAACGTACCATGAAATTTTAACACTTTGTTCGTGGTTCTCATTTTCATGAACGCTAGTTCACGATTTTGGGAACTCTTTTTTCTCCGTGTTAACTGGTTACCATGTTTTGACTGGTTGCCAGGTTTTGACTGGTTGCCAAGTCTTGAAAGCTTTGACTGGTTACCTAGTTTTGACTAGTTGCCAAGTCTTGACTGGTTACCAAGTTTTGATTGGTTGCCAAGTTTTGACTGACCGAATCACGTAGTCCAGTGGTAACGCCTCGTAAGCGGTAGATCGGAGTTCAAATCCCGGCTCGGATCAACACAACCGGTGATCTTTTCCCTTCAGGACTCGATTGCTTAGTAATTGCTTAGATTAATAAAACTGAATCCGCTTTGTAAATGCCGGGCCCAATACTCTTCACGGGTGTTCTCCTGGTTGCCAAGTCTAAACTATAGTTGCAAAGTTGCCAAGTCTGAAGAAGTTGCCAAGTCTCGAAGAGTTACCATGTTTCGACAGTTTGCTTTGTCTTTACTATGCCTTAACTAGTTACCAAGCCATGATTAGTTGACAAGTCCCAACAGGTCGTCAAATCTTAACAAGATGTCAATTCTTGAAATGTCGCCAAGTCTAACCAAAAATGTTCGGGATTTACAAAACCTTGTCTACAACCTCAGACAACCACGTGTTCTCGTCTGCCTCACCCTCACCCTCCAAAAATAATGCAGCCAATAATTGTACTGACAGCAGCCACGAGCCAAAAATAGTCCAGCGTTAATCATTCGTCAAACAAGCCATTATAATGCGGGCCTCGCTTTAAGGACAGCCGAACGCGGTTAATCTCTTTTCCTGATCTCGCTTGTGAAGGGCACACATTTCTTCGATGAACCTGACGCGGATCTTCCAGCACCACCAAGTGGGAGACGACGAATTCCCGGGAAAATAAATCATTTCCAGAGCAAGCAAAAAGGTGAACAACCACGGGCTGTTCCCGATTAGTTGTTAATTTTAAAACCAACAAATCCTGGCGACTTGTTTTCCAGGAAGGCACGCGAGCGAGAAATTAATGGATCTTTGGACCGATTGTTTCCTGGAGGGGGTCGCTCGATAAGATTTCGGACGGAACTGCGCGCTTTGATGTACACTACGCAGAGTGACACTTCTTAAGATCTGTCTAGCGACGTTGGGGTGTTGCTATTTTGAGGTTAAGTAGGGGGAGAACAATTTGAATTTTAATTAATTTCGATACTGCGTGCGCTGCCACAGCCGAGGGAAGCGTGCATCGCGCCAGGATTAATGGTTTAAATTTTGGGCTGGGGGACTCTGACAGACAGCGTTTTAATCTGTAATCTGTCGGCGGTAAGCCGGGGGATGGTTTTTAAAAATTACACACATGCTTTACGGATTTTTAACGGGGATTCGTGGATTCAGTAGTGGCAGGATGGTAAGGAAATTATCAATTGAGAATTCTGTACAAGTTATTTGATTTCAGAGATGAAAAAAACAGCCGCGTGATTTTGATGTCTTGTTAACTTGATGTATTGATGAATCGATCGATGTCTTGTTAGTCATGCTGTTGCGCTTGTTATTTTTTTCCTTGTCTTTAGTCTAACTGTCTTCTTGCCTTGTTGTTTAGTTGCATTCTGTTTTTCTCGTGTGTTTGTCTGCTTGTTGTCTGGTTGTCTTCTGCTTTTCTTGTCTGCTTTTCTGTTTGTCTGTTTGTTTGTTTGTTCTGTTTGTTCTGTTTGTTCTGTTTGTCTGTTTGTCTG
Source organism: Culex pipiens pallens (assembly GCF_016801865.2). Lineage (NCBI taxonomy): Eukaryota > Metazoa > Arthropoda > Insecta > Diptera > Culicidae > Culex > Culex pipiens. The sequence continues at coordinate 49,681,220 of NC_068937.1, read as the reverse complement.
TTTGTCTGTTTGTCTGTTTGTCTGTTTGTCTGTTTGTCTGTTTGTCTGTTTGTCTGTTTGTCTGTTTGTCTGTTTGTCTGATTATCTTCATGTTTCCTCTTCATGTTTCCTATTACATGTCTTCTTGTCTTCTCACTGCTTGTCTTTTCTTGCCTGCTAATCTTTTTGCCTTTTTGTCTCCTTATTATCTTGTCTTCTTGTCTTCTTGTCTTCTTGTTTTCTTGTCTTCATGTCTTCTTGTCTTCTTGTCTTCTTGTCTTCTTGTCTTCTTGTCTTCATGTCTTCTTGTCATCTTGTTTTCTTGTCTTCATGTCTTCATGTCTTCTTGTCTTCTTGTCTTCTTGTCTTCTTGTCTTCTTGTCTTCTTGTCTTCTTGTCTTCTTGTCTTCTTGTCTTCTTGTCTTCTTGTCTTCTTGTCTTCTTGTCTTCTTGTCTTCTTGTCTTCTTGTCTTCTTGTCTTCTTGTCTTCTTGTCTTCTTGTCTTCTTGTCTTCTTGTCTTCTTGTCTTCTTGTCTTCTTGTCTTCTTGTCTTCTTGTCTTCTTGTCTTCTTGTCTTCTTGTCTTCTTGTCTTCTTGTCTTCTTGTCTTCTTGTCTTCTTGTCTTCTTGTCTTCTTGTCTTCATGTCTTCTTGTCTTCTTGTCTTCATGTCTTCATGTCTTCATGTCTTCATGTCTTCATGTCTTCTTGTCTTCTTGTCTTCTTGTCTTCTTGCCTTCTTGTCATCTTGTCTTCTTGTCTTCTTGTCTTCTTGTCTTCTTGTCTTCTTGTCTTCTTGTCTTCTTGTCTTCTTGTCTTCTTGTCTTCTTGTCTTCTTGTCTTCTTGTCTTCTTGTCTTCTTGTCTTCTTGTCTTCTTGTCTTCTTGTCTTCTTGTCTTCTTGTCTTCTTGTCTTCTTGTCTTCTTGTCTTCTTGTCTTCTTGTCTTCTTGTCTTCTTGTCTTCTTGTCTTCTTGTCTTCTTGTCTTCTAGTCTTCTAGTCTTCTAGTCTTCTAGTCTTCTAGTCTTCTAGTCTTCTAGTCTTCTAGTCTTCTAGTCTTCTAGTCTTCTAGTCTTCTAGTCTTCTAGTCTTCTAGTCTTCTAGTCTTCTAGTCTTCTAGTCTTCTAGTCTTCTAGTCTTCTAGTCTTCTAGTCTTCTAGTCTTCATGTCTTCATGGCTTCTTGACTTTTTTCTGTCCAATGTGTGTTTGAAAACATCATCTGGTACAAAAACATTGTAACAAAAGCTATTTCCAGCGAATAATTTGATTACAACAGCAAAAACATCAAATCCATGCCAGAGTCCTTTAACCGCCCATCAAAACCACAAACAAAGCTCAATATTTGCCCCGGAGTCTCTATTCCCAATTTGCAACCTGTCAGCTAACCAGCAGTGTCCATCCAACGTGCGGTCAGCGAATGAAACCAATTTGTCCTGCTGCTGGACACTCCAAATGGCAGTGCCCATTTTATTGCAAACTTTTCAAAATCGATCACAAATGCATTTATCCAATCACTCTGTCCCGAAAAAAGCGGGACTCGTCCGGTAGCAAGGGTAAATATTAATTTTGCTCTGCTCTTCCTGGGTTACATCGAAAACTGGAAGGATAGGTCGGTTGGGTGGTCGGAAAATTGATTGTGTGTGCCCTCCGGAATCCCAAATGGGGAATCCCAACGAGCGGACCAAAAATGGCTACATTGTTGCAGCGGCAAACTCTTTGTTGCTCCAGCCAACTTTTACACTTCAAGGAGAGATCAAAGGAACAATTTTCCATTTTCCGAACCGAGCACATTCTTTCCCTTGCGGTCATAGTTCTTGGTCATGAAGGGAAACTACACCTTGGATTCGATGTATAAGCTGGAACTTGACCTCCTCAAAGTGAGATTTTGCAACATTGAAAAAACTGCATCTAAAACATAACCTCAAATTTGAGATTCGAACCCAGGTCTTCAAAATCCCGTTGGAAATGCGCGAACCAACTGCTCAAACAAGCTAGATTTACCGCAATGCGGTGTTCACTGACAATGAAAATTGTGACAATATTTTCCTGCAAACGGAACAAAAATTGATTGGGCAAATATTTTTGCACAATCTGTGCCAACCACGGAGGGGGAGGAAAAAGGGGTTTGGTTTGGTGACGAGTTGGAGGCTTGATGGTGAGCAAATGCTGTAATTTTTACAATAATTTATTGAAATTGAATTATTACCAGTGTTGCGTGCCATTCAAGCCCTGGAGGAATTTTGACCGGCAGGTAGGGGGGAAAAACGAGGGTGGTTTGGATAATCCCTTGATTCGCTTTTGTTTGGTCATTGTTCGCGAGGATTGGGAATCGTCGATGGGGGCTGGGGTAGAAAGTGGTTCTGTTAATTAATTTACCATTCAGTGAAATTGATGTAAATGCGGCTGTTTGGTTCCCACACGGGTGTTTCGGAGTGAAAGAGACTGGAAAAAAATGAGCGTATGCAAATTTTCCACCGGGTTGAGCACTGGCAATTATGGAACTGCTACGGAATGTTCATGAGTTACAATGTTGCTAAAAATGCGATGCCATTAGTTCTACCTAAAAACTTTAAATTTTGACGAAAATTCAGTACTGAAATGGTTTAAAAGATCCTTCCACAAATCAAGCAACATTGTACGGCGGTCCAAACTCTCTGACACAACTGGATTGTGGTGGCCAAACACAACCAAAATCAGTGCGGAACGCCAGATTGACCACATCCAAATTCCGCCGACCACAACCTATATAGTGTACACTGTTGCTCCAACTCGTGGCGGCTCGTGCTGTCCACTGGGTCCACTTTTCCGACCGGATTCACTAAATAGCTTTGACCACCTGTCAACACGTCACCGTACTTAACATGCTTTCGATTTTCACCCCTTTTCCGGGCTGGCTGGAAATCCCACGTGTGGACCAACCGAGCTCACGCACAATGTATCAAACAAAAGCAATAAATTACAATTTGCTGTTAACAAGCCGGCCGACGGACGGTTTCGGGGCGACGACGACGAGATTTTAGAAACAAGGGCCAAGGCTCACTATAGGTGGTGGCGTGCGTTGACAGGGCCAGAGACAGAGAGTGTCCAGAGGCCAGGTTCGCAAATTTCCTGTTGATTTATGTCCATTTTCTCGGACGAGACTGGATTGGACAGAGCTTGTGGAAAGGTTCTCGCTGAAATCAAAATTATTGAATAAAATGTTTCATAAATAATGATTAAAAAACATCAAAAATTGTAATTTGAAAAAAAAACATCTAAATTTGTGTGATATCGTGTGACATTTCCTATCTTTTTACAGCAGACGCATAAAGCCTGGAGAAATTTCAATTAGATTATTTGTAATGGATTTTGCAAATGACGGCCTTTGTTGTACCAATAGTTGTAAATTTAGATGGAAATGACATCTAGCCTACTAACATATGGGTACTTCTCCGCCAACTCACACAGCAGTTGCCCCGACCCCTCTTCGATTTGCGTGAAACTTTGTCCTAAGAGGTAACTTTTGTCCCTGATCACGAATCCGAGGTCCGTTTTTTGATATATCGTGACGGAAGGGCGGTACGACCCCTTCCATTTTTGAACATGCGAAAAAAGAGGTGTTTTTCAATAATTTGCAGCCTGAAACGGTGATGAGATAGAAATTTTGTGTCAAAGGGACTTTTACGTCCCTTTGACGTCCGATTTGATAACGTACTCAAAATTCCGAAAAATCGTATTTTTCATCGAAAAAATCACTAAAAAAGTTTTAAAAATTCTCCCATTTTCCGTTACTCGACTGTAAAAATTTTTGGAACATGTCATTTTATGGGAAATTTAATGTACTTTTTGAATCTACATACTAGAAGGGTAATTTTTTCTTTTAGAACAAAATTTTTCATTTTAAATTTTCGTGTTTTTTCTAACTTTGCAGGGTTATTTTTTAGAGTGTAATAATGTTTTACAAGGTTGTAGAGCAGACAATTACACAAATTTTAATACACAGACATAAGGGGTTTGCTTATAAACATCACGAGTTATCAAGCTTTGTATTTGGTACGAAACCAACTGGAACGGAGCGTTCTTTTATTGCGTAACGCAAAAAATCGAATTTTATACCCCCTCCCACACTCGTAACAGTATTTCCATACAAATTTAAAAAAGTTTGTATGGAGAGTAACAAGACCTCCGACCCTTCCTCCCCCCTTACTGCGTTACGTAATAAAGGAACGCTCCCAAAGCTAAAGATGCTGTTTGAAAAAAATCATATATATCGCCTAAGTAGTCATAACTTGAGGCAGGGTTGTCAGATTTTTGATATTTCAGAATCGTTTGGGAGGTCTTTTGATTACCTATCAAACGATAGGTCGGATGATTGATCCGGACATAGTTGTCATACTGTTAAGTGAAATCCGGCTTCTAGAAAGTACACAAATCGATGCCTCTGTGCTCTCTTATCCTAACTAGATAAGAAAACCAGCTAGCTTAGAACACGAGCACGAGGCATCGAAATATCACTTAAGTGGCCATAGACAGGGATGCCAGATCTTCGTAACACATTTTTTAACATAACTTTTGAGCTACTTATTGAAACTTCAAATAATTCAATAGCTTCGTATGGGACCCTAAATCAAGCCGAATGTAACCAAATACACACAGAAATTTGCTCAATTTTCGATTCTGAGTCGATGAAGGTAGGTCTTCGTGAAAAGTTAATTTTTAGAGCAGGATTATAGCATCAATTACTATGGCCTTACCTAAGTGAGGAATTCAAAATTGCGATAATTGCAAAACTTGGTGCCAAAAAAGAAAGGGTGGTCCGATCTCGTAGAAATGCGAGATTCTTGCATGTTTTGATGGTCCAAACAGCTTCTTCAAATTTGCGCTTGATCGGAGAATCGATCTCAAGTGGTGTGCCACTTCGTACAAAATGTCCTACACAGCATAATATTGTTAAATTTTGGAAGTTTGAAAATTCGGTTAATTGAATATTACCTTTTCTAGTAACTTTGGAAAATGTGAAATTTTATCGATCAAAATTCTAAATATATCTCTTTTAATATAGTAAAGAAATGCAGACCGCTGAATTTTACTTTTGTGTACAAAATTGAACGTTTAAAAAAAGTTAACTTTGTTGTAATTTTAGTATTTTAATCTGCCTCCTTGATTATTGAATTTTCAATAAAATTTGTTTCCATTTATTTCACTTTGTAATCTCTTTCTGTACACGTTTTTGATCGGTTCACCCACAGTTGAACAGCGCCATCCGAGAGAATAAAGAACACGATCTGGTAGTATAAAGGTACTGTGAACGGACTCAGAGGATAAATCCCGAGATTGGCGAGAGCGTTATTCTCATGGATTCATTTTCAAAACAGTTCATCTACCAAAAAAAGTGCAAAAATCAAGACTCGAACCCAAGACCTTTGACATATTGAACAGCGCCTTTGCCGTATCGGCCACCAAAGTCCGATGACCATGAGATGGTCATTTGGCAATATAAGCCACTCAATGGGATGAACTGTTTCAATGAACAAATGAACAATTCTTCTATTTAATTTTGGTGGAGCTATTCTCTCGGCTTTCTACTGTGGGCGATTAAGAACGCTTTTTGCGAATTCGTTGTTATAAGTTATAAGTTAAGGTCATTCACAAAAAATAATAATACTGTTTTCGTTAGTGTTCGTGTTATGATTGGAAAAATTGGAAAATATCTTAAAATTAATAGAACTATACACAGAAATGAATCAATTCCTGTAATTGTGAAAAGTTGTTTATGAAATTGAGAACCAGAAAGAAACTTATTCATGAGTATGATGAATTTGCACTATAAACGTGGTGCTCGAATTCATGAACACAATTCACTATTTCGAGCAGGATCTTTTCCCGTCTATCTCGAGCTAGCAAAACAATGTAAATGGGCCAATGTTAAAGTGTAAACAGAGAGTCTATCATGCTCTCATCAGTTGACATTTAGAACGAACAGGATAGACTATTTATTTACACTTCGATATTGGTTCAATTACATTGTTTTGCTAGAGTTAGCTTGCAATTGGTTTTATTTCCCATAACGACCTTTATCACTACACAGAAAAAAAAAAATGATGGTAATATTCATCAGGAAATGGTGACAGATTTTGTGGCAAAATAAATGATAAATTTTACCCCAGAAAATGATGAATTTTCATCAGTTTTTGATGAATATTCATCAGGTTCACCTTTTTACACATTTTTTATGTAATATTACTCAAAAAAACAGGTAATATTCAACCTACCAAATTTTCAACATTCCAAAATTCAACTTTTTTTTTCTGTGTAATTTGCATAATTCTCTGAAATAAATTGAATTGTCATTGTTTTTGAATAGAGAGCATTAAAAGGTCGTGCAGGTCTGTGCAGGTGAATAATTGAAAGCATTTTTCGTTTCTTGATTTAGGACCAATTGCAAACTAAGCCTAAGATATACACATTCGTCAAACTTCTCATGAAGATGCCTTAAAATTGTAAGTAAAATAAAGTGAACCTTTTCCTTGAAGAGTATAGTAGTATTATTATTATCATTATTTATAACTTACATTTAACTATAAATTTGGCATTCGTGTAATGTTTGTATAATCTGATTGAATCAATAATGTTTTGATTTCACTGAGACCCTTCCCCGGACTGTGAAATACGCACTTTCTCGCACTTTTAGCCGAAAGGGTTTTTCTACCGCACCCCAACCCAGACTGCTGCTGCTGCTGCCCCCTACTGCCTGCCGGTGTTCCAGAAAGGTGGGAGAAAATTACTCTGATTAAAATAATTGGAATTGAATGCGAGACCGACGAGTTGTGGCCATCACCCACCACCGGCAGGACACGGTACAGGACACTCACCGGCAGGAGACAGTACACCTCTTATCGACAGAGGCAGGCCACCCAGAGTGTCGGAGTGGGAGGGGGTGTGTAGAAAAAGGAAGGAAGCTTTTAAATCGTAAACCGATTGCCATTCGACAGATTTATATGCAAATGGGGAAAGCCCTCACCCCCCTCCGGGGTCGGAACTGAACACTGCATAGTTTCCGGCGAATTGCGAACGCCTGAAGGTATGCACCGAATGCATCTTGCGGAGTCTCATTAGGCGCACGCGAGCCAAATTAGTCCAGTTTTCTATTAGGGTATTATCTGCTGGCCGGGGACTACTCATCGCTGATCGGTCACGAGTGATATTAATACCGCGGTCATTCTAATGGTGGACAAATTGGCTGCAGGTGGTGGCGCCCCCGCAAGTGGATGACGGTGAACACCTGTGAGGAATCTAATTAGGCGTGTGTTGGATTGGATTGGGCTAGGTGAAAGGGGGGTTGATCAATGATTAGACTACAGTAATGATTATTTTATGACTGTATTGTAAATTTAGTTCCGAGAACTAATTCCTTGTTGAATCTCTATGATTATTTGGAATTCTTGATTCTAGAATGTAGTTTGGCTAATAATTTGAAGATGTGGTACAAATATCCTAAATGCTCAAATTTCCACTTTCAAACTGTAACCAACCATAGCGGAATAATTCGTCAACCCGTCTCGCAACCAAAATTCAATTAGAAATAAATACCGAGCACTTCACCATTATAAATTTGATATTTCGTCGTGGTCGTTGCACTGCATGCTAGTCCTCCCAGTCGCATTAAGGGGCCTAATTTGCATAAAATATTTAACCCTTTTCATCGAGCAACTTCGCGTCGCCACTGTAATTATGGCCCGAACAAAGCCGGGAGTGCGGTTTTCCAGGAGAGGGAATCCTCAAAAATTCCTCCTGCCAGGAAAATTGAAAGCCGATCTTCACCTCCTCCTCCCACCCCTTAACAGTTGTGTCTCTTTTCAAACAATGAATATTCAAATGAGGTTTCGAAACCAAACAAAATAACAGACAAAAAACGAAGAAGGTGACGGGATAATGGCTTTCCATTCAGTGCTGAAAAGGTACGGGGCCCTTTTAGTCCTAGTATTTATTAGCGTAAATAGAGTGTCTCTAACTTGGCGCGGCAATTTACGGTCGGTGTTTAAATTTAATAAACACAAATAAATAAGTGATAATGACTGTGTCTTGCAAGTTGCGCGCCCCAGCTCTTGTGGCACCCTCCGGTAAGTTTCGGAGAAAATCCATGAAAATATGTTGTTGCGCGCCAGGAAGTTTTAAAGGTGGGCGTCCAACATGTGTGTAGTGATAACGTGGGTGAGGAGGGAAGGTAATCTAATCGGGAAGTTATGAAGGAAACCATACATCTCCGGGTTGAGCCTCGGGTAACCTGTGGCGCTTTTCTTTCGCAGGGAAAAAGTTTTCGGTTTCAAGTTGTGAACGTTGCTGAATTGGAAAGATCAAATAAGGTGAAACGGTCCCTGTTTGGCCCTGGCTGACGGTTGGAGAATTCTGATGGGAATTTCGGTTTTCGGCTCTAAGTAATCGATTTATGAGGGTGGGTTCATTTACATTGTGTCGTCACGGAAGAGTTGGTGTAACTGTCACTTGAAGATTCTGAATTATGGTGATTATATTTGCATGTTGAGGCGAGGCTTGTGTGGGTCATTCGGACCGCACACTGGACTTTTGAGGAAATTTTGAGCTCAATTGTTGGGCTCAGCTTCGATCAGAAGTATAAGTGGGAACCGCATTTTCCGTTTCTTAACTGTACAGTATCGAGAGTCTTGTCATTGAATAAGATTTTTTTTTTGTACTTTTGAAATATGCAACAACCCAGATGGGTAATTTGTTACATTCAGAACGATTTTTCTATTTTTCGAAATAATAGTCGATTGTCCGAAGTTGTCCGACCCCATTTTAATCAAAAATATGAGTGGTTGATTGCCTGTTACCAAATACATTTTCTCAACATTTCTTCACCGCCATTTTGGCCGCCATCTTCGATTTGAAATGTCTTTATCACTTTAGGAGCGAGTCCACGAACAGGGCATACCCCTTTGTATGGGACGTCGTTTGGACCTCACCAATCTGCCTGAAATTTTCAGAGGTTGTTTGTACATATAAAACTAGCATCTGGCCAAAATATGAGCACTCTAGGTCAACAGGAAGTGGGGCAAATCGGGACACAAAGTTTAAAGGTTTAAAAACGTCAGAAATCTTAAAAAGGCTATAAGTTAGGCAAAATTCAATTAAATTTCAAAATTCAAAATGCATCTGAAAGGGCTCAAAAAATGCAACAAAATGCAGGGTAGAGCATCCCGATTGGTTAAATCTAAAGGGAGTTATTGGCATTTTAGTGAAAAAAAAGGCATAATTTTCAAACTCAAATAAAAAAGTGTTCCATCCAGATATCAACTCGGTTTGACCTGCAGCTTGTTGGGGACATCTGAAACTACCATCTGAGACTGAGAACGCTTTGGGTAAGGCAGTTTAACATATTAAATTGACACTTTTACTTTTAGTGATTTTTTTGGTTGTAAATTTTTGCTCGGGGGACCCCTTAGATCCCATTTTCTGGTGATAATTTTATCATATTCGTGTTCCTGAGACAATTTCACAATAGAAACATGTATAAAAATGTTTATTTTGATCCATTTTAACCCTTTAAAAAATGAAAGTTTAAAAAAATATGAAGCTGCTTTTTTCTGGTGTCATCTAGTATCCTTGGAAACGAGCTTGATTTTCAATAAATGTGAATCGATGAATTTTTTAAACTTTTATTTTTTAAGGGGTTAAAATGGATAAAAATAAACATTTTTATACATGTTTCTATTGTGAAATTGTCTCAGGAACACGAATATGATAAAATTATCACCAGAAAATGGGATCTAAGGGGTCCCCCGAGCAAAAATTTACAACCAAAATCTTCACTAAAAGTAAAAGTGTCTATTTAATATGTTAAACTGCCTTACCCAAAGCGTTCTTAGTCTCAGATGATAGTCCCAGATGTCCCCTACAAGCTGCAGGTTGAACCGAGTTGATATCTGGATGGAACACTTTTTTATTTGAGTTTGAAAATTATGCTATTTTTTCACTAAAATGCCAATAACTCCCTTTAGATTTAACCAATCGGGACGCTCTACCCTGCATTTTGTTGCATTTTTTGAGCCCTTTCAGATGCATTTTGAATTTTGAAATTAAATTGAATTTTGTCTAAGTTATAGCCTTTTTAAGATTTTTGACGTTTTTGAACCTTTAAACTTTGTGTCCCGATTTGCCCCACTTCCCGTTGACCTAGAGTGCTCATATTTTGGCCAGATGCTACTTTTATATGTACAAACAACCTCTGAAAATTTCAGGCAGATTGGTGAGGTCGATGCGAGATGGGTATGCTTTGCTCGTGGACTCGCTCTTAGAGCATTTTCGAGTTATATTTGAGCTAAACGACCAAAAACATAACAATTTTTTTTTCGTGGTGAAAAAATGTTTTTTTTCATACATTAAATAACACATCGCTCACAACATTTGTTTAAATTTTTAAATTAATTTCTGTTCGATTTTTATTGATAACATTAGAAGTTGCAAAGAACCCTGAAGAAGGATGATGCACAAAATCTTCAAATAAATCTCTTTACCTATTTTAAAGCCTCTTTCATCCTGTTTTTGAAAAATATCAGTTTTAAGTTTTTTCTGTAAAATATTATTTTCATTTAAGTTAATCCCTCTACAACCCAACAGGCTTCGATTTAAAAAATCAGTAAAAATCAACAAATTTTTAATCTTTAAAAAGCACTGCACAGTGTTCGGAATGGCAAAATTAAGTGGAATAAATTGATAACTCCTTTATTTGACGTCCTAGCCTAAGGGCTATCTTTTGAAGTTACTGACATACAGGGTGACGACCTTCCAGGGTGTTAACCAAAAACTAACTTTGTTGGATGACGTTGTAGGGCTTTGGTGTCTTCGGCAAAGTTGTAGAGGAAAAAATTTCATGAAAGTTTGTCGAAGGCGCCAAATTTGTAGCTCTCAATCTACTCGAGATATAGGCCATTTTAGCAAAAATGGTCCAAAAAAGCACTTTTTTGGTGATAACTCAAAATATTATGAATACGGTGAAGAAAAAGTAGTTTATTTGCTGGCAACTAAAAAAAATCTGTGTTTTCACTCTGTCTAGAGTTGTTGGCGTTGTGCAAAAGAGTGAAAGAAAAGTTTTTTTTTGTTTTCATTATGTCTGAGTGTTCTTAGGAATTCATAATAGAAAAATTTGAGTGTTAAAAGAAAAGTTATCAATACGTTTTTCAAATAATGGTGAACGACATACTCTGCCATTTTACGTTTCGAAAGCGAATTTTCAGTAAAATAATTCACAAATAACTCGACCCTACAGGAAAAAAACGAGTGTTTGAATGATGGTCAAAACAACTAACGTGACAGAGCATAATGGAGTGATAATTTGGTGAGGCAATTCTAATTGCATGCTTTTCTTTCAGGTTTTTTTCGCGGGTCATGTTTTCTCGTTCTATATTGATAACTTCCTTTAGTTGCATTTTTTCGCGTCTTCATTAAATTATAACACTTAATTCGAGTTTAAAATGTTACATTTTTTGGCGGTTTCTATTTTTTTTGTGTTTTTTGAGTTTCATAATGTGTAGCCATATTTTTAAAATATTTTGATAGATAACAGTCAGAATATTTCTTCGATCGGCTGTTTGAGTTTAAAATCCTGTCATCAAATTAAATCACGTTTAATTCGCATTCCACAAAAAATACAAAAATAATTAGGCGAGTTGCATTCCCAATCACCCGATCGTTTGTTTTTATTATTGAAATAAAATATATATCAGTATAAATTCTAGTCTTTTCCTCGGTACAGCCGGTTGTGCGAGTTTAATCAAAAACAAAATTTAAACCACTTTTTATCAACCCGCAATACCTTTCGAGGTATATCCTAGGGTCCTACCTTTCTACTAACATTGAGTCCAAAACCTCCCTACAAACATCTATACCACTAAGGTGACGCAGGGATCCTTGCGCACTTTAGATAGGTGTTTACTAACATTCCTTCCGTTCCCCAAAGGATAGCTTAGACCCGGCAAGGACCCCCTTATGCCCTGGGTAGTATTACACACTCATCAAAAGATGAAGACATGGTATCTCCCGTGTTGGATTATTATTCCGGATGAGGGTCTAACACAACCACACCAAACAGTGGGATAAGCGTTGTGGAGCCATCCGTGGATAGGGCGTCCTGAAATGCTAATGCTAATGCTAATAACTCAAAATATTATGAATACAACCAAACCACAATCAAAATATTAGCTTTTTAGCGGCCTATTATGTTCTGAAGAGTTGTTTATGACATGAAATTACACATCTTTGCCGAAGACAGCAAAATGTTTTGAGCCTTTATTGGGGAGTTATAACCATTTTTAAGTGATTTTGGGCTTTTTTCAAGTTGCTGTTTTCAAAATGGCGCATTTTGGTGCAAAGCCGAACAATGCACCTGAAAGTACACCACATTCTTTTTTTAAGTGACCTTTTTTTAAACGATTCTCGATTTACACAACTTTTTTTAAGTCATGGCTTAAAATGAGAATGAACATGACTTAAATTGAGAATCTGACTTAAATCAAGAATCTTAAGGATTTCGTAATTTTGTGCAACTTGCTTACCAATGAAACTAGTCGAAACAACAAAAAATTGACAACGGATCCTATCCAGACTACTCCAGTGAGTGCGGTAGGCTACAGTACATTGTTGTAACAGACCTCTGACTTGTCACGGCGGTAGATCCACAGATCTTAACTCCAGGGAGTCCTTGGATGACCCAGATCATCCCAATAAGTTGTTACAACAATGTACTGTAGCCTACCGCACTCATTGCAGTAGTCTGGGTAGGACCCATTGTCAAATTTTTGATGTTTCGACTAGTTTCATTGGTAAGCCAATTGCACAAAATTCCCGGGAGTTTCGGATGGACTAGAACATCCCAGGTTCCAAAACCATGCTAAAATGTTTTAATAACATAACTAAACAATATTAAATTGATAGATTTTGAAAAATCTCCGACAAATTACGAAATTCCAAAGATTCTTGATTTAAGTCAGATTCTCAATTTAAGTCATGGACATTCTTTTTTTAAACGATTCTCGATTTGAACACCCCCATTTCGTTGTGTATATCAAGAATATGGTGTAGTAGTTTATGCAAAAAAGCACAAAAACTAGATTTTTTCAGCACTAGTCGTACTTATCACGACGAGTGCTGAAAAAATCGAATTGCACCGAGTTCCAAACATTTTTTTTTGCAATCCCGACAACGCCCATTGAATTGAAAGAAACGTGTTTGTTGGTGCATAAACTATTCATGACTAAGGAAACCAGTGGTTTTGAATTTTGCGCATGCATCCCTAATAGTTTTCTTTTTCTTTTTGTTGTCTAGCATCATTTTCAACGATTAAGACTCTTGCCTTAGGTTGCTGCACAAGCTGACTACTCAAGTGGAATAAACAGTTTTCCTCTACAAATGGTTAATATCAATTGCCACTCTAAACTCAGAAGCGAAGTAACCTTCAGTTGAATCATCTGCTAGTACGTTGGTAGGTAAGCAGAACTTCCAAGCTTAACGACAGACAGACGATTCAGTAGAGACGAGACCCAAGTTTTTTGCTATTTTTTACAATTCTTTAATTCTGGAGCAACATTTGAAAGGGGCGGTACGACATTACTCTTACGGCCTTTCATTACACGCGTTTAAATGGGATGAAAGGCTGTAAGAGCAATGTCGTACCGCCCCTTTCAAATGCTTCTCCAGAATTGTTGTTTTTTTTTTCTTATTTTGATAAATCAAGAATGTTTTTTACTAACTGAAATTAGAGCTTTGCGACAGTCGAAAACTCTTTTTGAAACCTGTTATTTTAGTATTTATGGATTGATCATCAACTAGACCGCATTGTAAGAAAAATGCATTGCTTTCTAAAACATAAATTAATTTATTTAATTTAAACTTATTTTTTTGTTGTTTTTATTGCACTGTATTCATGCAAATATTACAGCGTAATCGAAAGGAACGTTGAACTGCAATGAAACGAAGAGGAAAAAACTCGCTTAGATATATTGCAAACCAGCTCAGTTCAACCGCTATATGCGGTTGGTCTAAAAATAATCCGCAACCCACGGTCAGCCAGCGAATTAAATATTCAATTGCAAGTGCGTGCGTGGCACGCTCTAGCCGAGAGATGGAATAGGCTGTTTACGTAGCACATATTTACACTACACTGACCTGCATTTGGACTCATTCTGTGGTCAGTCGCTTTTGGGGAGTTTCGGGTTGTCCGGATGGTACCGCCGGATCGCGCTTGATCTCCCCGATGATCTGATAACGAGCTTCGAACTCTTTTTTCACCTGAGCTTCCATGGCTTCCAGGTCCTTGTTGAGCTGCTCCGAGTCAACCTCTCCAAAAAGCTTTTTCTTTGCTGATTTTGCTTCGATTTTGCCTTCCGGTTGCTGTTGTTGATGTTGGCTTTGCTGGTTCTCCATAGTTTCCAACAGCTCGTCTGCTAGTGGATGTACTTGTGGTGTCACTGCTGGATCAGACTGAACTGAGCCGCGCTTCCTGCGTCCAGTTCGCTCTTCAATTGCGGTTTAAATTCTACTGTCTGTATGAAGTTCAAGTTTTCTTCGGCAAATACACTTGTGGTCCCGCCGCAGGTTTTCTATAAACTAGATTCCCTTTTCAGTGAATGAATATCATCAGGTTGGTGGTGCAAACCAGCTAGCAGTTCGCGAACGGTCATTCATTATTGCATTTTACGGCCCAACTCGACGGCTCGTAAATAGAAAGTGTTGGGGTAATTTACCATTATATTTACTTTCAATTTGTTTTTATTTCTTAGAATCGGTACACCAGATTGTTGGTAGTACTTTTCATGTTTGTTTAAACGTTTAAAGTCAATAAACGAGTCTGGGTATTTTTTTGTCAATTTACCCCAAGTCGAAGTTATTCGATGTAATTTTGTTAGCTTTATCTGAGTGCATTATTGTATCAGTATAACGTCGTCGCCATTCTATCTTGTTGCATCCGTCAAACGCAGTGTGAACATGTGGTTGATGGAATTTCGGTACACGACAATAAATGATTTTAAAAACATGCTTTGAAATCATGCGTATCATAACAAGTAGTAAAAGTGGTGATTGTAACAAGATACCATGACAGCTACGATTCATAATTTTGAACGTAAAAATCTACGTTTGAACTATTTCTGCGTGACGTAATGCGCGGATGCAGTTTGCGATTATCCCACACCGGCATTGTTTACACTGATAGTGGTTTATTTTCGGTGCAAAATGCAGTCCCCAAAATTGCGATTAGATAAGCAAATGCAGTGAATGGGTGCTTCTCAGAATCGATTGTAAGGCTCTTTAACTCAAGTGCATTATGACGTGGGTCGTCGTTGAACGAGTATGGCATGCTCGTGGGAATTTGTGAACCGACTGAATGGCTTTCTTTTTAGTATTATGATCGATTTAAAGGGACGATATTGCGTTATTCGACGAAAACGTTCAAGCATCCTGGTGGCGAGTAGGGCCACTATTTGGCGAGTTTCAAAATGACAGCGTGCTTGGATATATTTAAATGTTAAGCGGTTTTTGATTTTTATCTCACTCGATTTTTTTTTAAATCGATGTTAGTTTTTTGAAATATGACAATCGCATAAACGAATTGAAAGATATATAATTCATAGGGTCTGAGTTAGTTTGTCAGGATTTTTTTCTGAAAATTATTTACCAAACACTTTTAAAAAATTGATTTAAATTAGTTTTGATTTCATGGTACCGTAAACCGGGGTGACATTGACTGAATTTTAATTTATTTTTGGAATATTTTCAATCTGTTAACGTTTTTCTCAAGTTTTTTTTTTTAAACATGTACTTGAGTAAGCCACACAAGGTCCATACACTATCCTTGAAAAAAAAAATTCAATAGTGTTTTAAAAATTAGTTGCGATGAAAATTCTTATTTTGAATTCCGGGGTGACTTTGATTGTCATAATTTGTCTTGTTAAAATCAAATTTGAGGTGTTAAAATTTTATTTTTAACCCTCTACAACCCAACCCCGCCTCTAGACGGGCTTCGATTTAAAAAATCGCCAAAAATCCATTTTCAACCTATTTTTGATCTTCAAAAAGCATTGGAAAGAAGAACTTTTAAAATTTTGGAAAATTTTAGGGTTGGAAGTTTGACTTGTTTTATGTTACTTTGCCAATGTTTTTTAAAATGTATTTTTTTTAGGGGTCAACTTTGGCTGTGTTTTTTACTAACATTTCCTATATTTTAAGTAAAAAGAAGTATGCAGTAATTTTTCTAGTGCCCCAGACTATGCCTCTACGCATTTATTTACAATTTAAATGGTAATGGTTCCATTTTATAGCAGAAAATGTGAAAAACATGCAGAAAATTGAAAAAGTTACTGTAAAAACATGAAAAAATTAGATAGGCAAAATGTAATGATAGGAGGTGGTAGAGTAGGCCAAATACTACCAAAAACAAACATAAACTAAACAAGATAAATGCAAATTAAAATACTAAAAATGAAACAAGAAAAACATAAAACAAGAGAAGTAAAGTTTTTCGTAGAACAAAAGTTGCTCAAAATGACCTCCTGAACAAGGGAAAAATAAAAAATTTCGAAAAAAAAATTTGGGCAGTAGAGGGTTAAGTCAAATGTACCGTCAGGTTGCTGATACATTTTTCAAAGTAAAAAATCAATGTTTATATTGAGCTTTTTACTAAATACACTTTATATGAGAATTGTTCTACCGAAAATGCCTATAAATTTGAAGATAAGTTTGAATGATTTTGCAAAAAAAAAAAACATATTACTTATTATTTCCAAAAATAATTTACCTTCTCCAAGTAAATTTTTTTTTAGTAGAATCATCTGGATTATTCGGCGGAAAACCGCGTTCACTACTACACATGCAGGTGTAACGTCACACCTCACGGTGTATTTTTTCGAGACCTCAATGATAAAAAATTCGGTATGTCTGATATTTGGCACCATGAAAGAAGGGCTCTTCCCCGTCATTTTGCGGTATATACCGAAATATTTCGTCGGGGGGTCTAGTGCAACTTTCTTTTTTTGAAATTTTTTTTTCGATTTTATGGGATATTTGTTCAAAAAAGTCACAGAAAATCGGTGCATTCATGTTGATATCATTCAAACTTCTTATGAATATGCCTTGGGGATTCTAACCAACTATATTTGACCAATATTTGACCTCCAATAAAAAAAAATCGAACCAAATTTACCAGATTTCTAGCTTTCTTTGAAATAACCCCAACATCCAAGCTGGAAACCCCGATACGACCGAAAGCAAATCTTTTCTTTGTACAATTTGTCATGAAATAACAGTAACACATTTCCCGGATAGAGATTTGAGCATTAAACAATGCAAAACATAGATTATTTATTTAATAAGCTGTTTATTACCCAATAGGTTCCGAAAATTATTTTTTCAATCCTCTGCCACATAACACCATTACATTTTAAAACATTTTAGAATCAATCACATTGTAGAAAACAGTTTTCTGAACAAGTTCCATAAAAAAGTATCACTTTTGGTTCAATATAAGCAGAGATATGCCCAATTTCCTGAAATAAATAGTGCCTTTCTCCAAAATTTCTTAATTTAATTACCTTTCACACGATGGGCACTGCCTACTGAGTTTTGTAATGAATGCTATAGAATAATTTCATTAATTTCGTCAAAACTTGTTATAATTTTTACGTTTCAAAAAACATATAATCATCATAAAAAATATCTTAGTAGGCAGTGCCCATCGTGTGAAAGGTAATTAAATTAGGAAATTTTGGAGAAAGGCACTATTTATTTCAGGAAATTGGGCATATCTCTGCTTATATTGAACCAAAACTGATACTTTTTTTATGGAACTTGTTCAGAAAACTGTTTTCTACAATGTGATTGATTCTAAAATGTTTTAAAATGTAATGGTGTTATGTGGCAGAGGATTGAAAAAATAATTTTCGGAACCTATTGGGTAAATAATATATGTTTTGCATTGTTTAATGCTCAAATCTCTGTCCGGGAAATGTGTTACTGTTATTTCATGACAAATTGTACAAAGAAAAGATTTGCTTTCGGTCGTATCGGGGTTTCCAGCTTGGATGTTGGGGTTATTTCAAAGAAAGCTAGAAATCTGGTAAATTTGGTTCGATTTTTTTTATTGGAGGTCAAATATTGGTCAAATATAGTTGGTTAGAATCCCCAAGGCATATTCATAAGAAGTTTGAATGATATCAACATGAATGCACCGATTTTCTGTGACTTTTTTGAACAAATATCCCATAAAATCGAAAAAAAAATTTCAAAAAAAAAAAGTTGCACTAGACCCCCCGACAACACTACAATATAAAAAACACTACAATATAAAAAAATCAATCAAAAGAAATTTGAAAAAATATTTTAAAATGATTTTAAACACAGAAAATTTAAAAGTGTAAAAAATATATATTGAATCATTTTCAACTCGTTATTCTTCGAAATTAAAATTTAATGGAAAATGTTGTTTTACTCCCTAATTTCTTGACTCATTTTGAGACATTTTTTAATATTTTTAAAATATTTGCAGCGATCAGTACGAATAAATTTGCCTTTTTAAAAAAAAACTTTTTCACAGAAAAGTTTTTCTAGAAAAATTTATTAGTTTTTGCTTAGTTATTTATTAAAAAAAAAACTGAAAAAAACTTCAATTTGAAGTAAACACAGTTAAAACTGAAAGAAATTTTAATTTAGAGTCATTTTGTACATTTTTAGACAACAATCCGTGTTTTTTTTTCAAAAATTTCAAAATTTTACGAAATGGATACACAGAAAAAAATCCGATGGTAAAATCGCAAGCAAAAGCATGTCAAAAAAGACACTCAATATTACACGTAGCATGTACAATTTTTGTAAACACAAAAAAAAATTGCAACCGACGGGATTCAAACACAGCACCAACAGTAAGGACTGGCGCCTTAGCCCGCTCGGCCATCAGACCAATGAAGAATGTAAAGGATAAACGCATATATGAGCTTGTCATTTCGGTCAAGTAGGTTTCCCATACTGATGGGCTACATATTCCAGGATGTAATATTACATAGAATTTCATAGAATAATGCAACATTTATTTTACACCCAGGCATTTTACACGCAGCTGGATTACTCCTTTTTTGCTGTGTAATTATGTTTTCTTGCACCATTATCAGTTAAAAATATCAATATCGAAATTAGAAGAATTAAATTCAAACATGAAGAATGTTTTATATTTTGTTAAAATTTGATCTGAAGCTTACTTTTTTTTTTAATTCAGACAATCAATTTATTTATTTAATATTTCATGAACAGCCTTAAGGGCCGGTCATAGAACTATTTTGAAAAGCCTTCACGGGCCGGACCTTGGGCAGGTTTGCATTAATTTCAATTTTTGTACAGAGAAACCTCTTTTTATGCCTTTTTTCTAATTAGTCGATTTCTCTGGAACGACAGCACGAGGATCTTGAGGATCCACTGGAGCGACAACATATGGAGAGTTAAATATTAAGAAGTACCGTCGGCATTAAAACATTGTCTCGTTTATCTTGGAGAACACATCTTACGCTGCCCAAACTCTTCAACCATCTTAAAACCAAACTGCCTCAACCCATACTTCCTTGAATTTCCCATCAGCGTCTTCCTCTCCGGACCAATCAGCGCTCGCACGATGCCCTTCAAATACTTTCTTTCTGTAACAAACAGAAAAAAAGAAAAAAAAGAACACCGAAAATTTCTCCGTCTTCCCGGAAAATCTACGCCTATTTTGGCTCTCGTCTCCCTTTTTCCTCATCTGCCACAGGGAAAAGAAACCCGAGAAATTTCTCCCAGGGACGTCCTCTAGCGACAAAAGAGAAGAAAAAAATTACAACCAAGAAGAAAACCCCTCGAAAACACAGCGGAAAAAGTCACCGAAGAGAAAGTCTTTCTCTGAGCAAAATTAAGGAACGAATTCGGGAAGAACATTTCGTGTTGCAATGAGTCACCAAACAATGTTGCACGATTTCCCCTCTGCAACGCAGTCCAAAACTGTTTGTCGCACAGGGGAAATCAATGCTATATGAAATTTACTCGTTTTGTCACGTTGCACTCGGAGGGGAAAATGGGGAAAGTCACAGTCGCTTCGCGACAAACTGCCGCTACGTCACAGATGTCGCGTGGCTTTTACAGCGTCGCGTGACAATTGGCGGTGGGTTGCCCTTGGAAACCACCATCACCGTACGACGCGGCAGCACCGGTTTACACCGGTTTGTTTGTGTTGGTGTTTGCTTGTGTGGTGGAAAACTCACCCGCATGGGTTTTTCCCGCGTTTTTCCGCCGTCGTCGTCAGAGGTGCCGTCGGTGGCTGCTTGGTTTTGTGGATATTTTTTTCTTTTATTTGTGGTTGTCGCGCGAACGTAACATTTTCCTGTCGTTCTGGCGCGTACACTTTGCCGACGGTCTGAAGTTGGACGTTGGAATAATAAACAAAGACAGTTTAGTTGGAAATTGTGAGGATTTTGGGTAAACTTGCGGAAAAACGGAAAAACTTCCGAGCTCACAATGGACGTTTGAGGTGTTTTCCGTAAGGGATCAATGGGGCTTTACAATTAAACATGTACTGAAACTGAGAGAAATTCATTATATCCATTTATCTTTTTTTCATTTTTATTTTGCTCGTTTTGTTTTTTAGGCAAAATTTAGCTTTCAATCCACATATTTATTTGTAAGATCTAAATTTAAATATTATTATTGTCGACTAAATCCAAACTTCTATAAAAAATATTTTAAACTGCATCATATTTTTTCGTAACAAAATTAGTCCAGTGCAGATTTTATTTTCATTAAATCATGTCGCATCTTTTTCAAAATTGAAGGCAAATATCTCGAAAATCTTTCAAACAAAAAAATGTCATTGGATATTTTTTTTTAACTTGATTGAACCAGTTATGAGCAGCACCGCAAAAAGGTTTTTTCTTGCAAAGTTAAAAATCTTTAGCAAAAATTGGGGATCTCTTGACTACATCGAAAAAAATAAAGAAGTGGGTTAACAAACAATCATATAGAATATAAAGAAATTGAAAATTTCCGGATCCTGGAATTTATATATTTTGTCCTGGTTTTTCTGGAATAAAATGAATAAATAATCTGGTCAGAAAATTCAGATTTGGGTGTGAAAATAGTGGAAAAATTCAAGTAATAATAATAATAATAATAAATAATTGATTAAATTTGGAAACGCTTAAATTTTATTGGGCATATATCAGAAATAATTTGGCTTATTACAGATATTTTGTTTGAAATTTTGTGTAGCGATGCGTAAATTGCCTAGCTCTTGAAGTATGTCATATACACGACGTGTTTTCTATAGCGAATTGTTACATCGAGAAATTTCTGAGGTATCTATTTTTTATGTTTTTAAGTTTTATATTTCTTCATTATCCATAGGAAACTTTTTAATTAAATTCTAGGAAACTTGTCAAATTATGTGTTTTATGTGTACTTCAGTCATCAAAATGTGCAAAATAAGAAAAGGAACAACAAAGGTAGCAAATGCTAAACATTTTTAAAATTAAGTATCAACCGAGTTTTTGAACTTGTGGGATTTATTCAAAAATTAAAATCCTAAAACCGTACTAAAATATTTTTTTACGAGAATAAGAAGATTATTACATAATTTTTGTGTGCAAATATCACTTGTCTCTTTTTTTAAAAAATGGATACAAACATGATTTAAAATGTGCTACATATTAATGTTGCAAGCTTAAAAATTTGCATTTCCATGGGTATAAAAAAAATAATGAAATGTTTTATGGTTGAAAATAAATTTAAAAGCAGCAATAAAATTAGAATGTTTTTAACTAAGAATGTTGAAAACACAGTCACAACTTATACAATTTTTAAACAAAATTATACATAAAATTTTTACGAAATAAAAATCTAACAGAAACTGGTATTCCAAACTATTTGAACAAAAACCATCTGTATCAGCTCAATAAAAGCTTAATCAGTCCAGATAGCTGATAAATGTACTGAAAAATTATGCAATAATCTATTTATTTTTGCAAAAAATATATTTTTTTATGGTTTTATGATTTTTATTTCTTAATATATTCCACAAATCTAAAAACTCAGTCAAAACTAATTGTTTACCGATTTGCAATCTTCTGCAAAGTTGTTTTTTGTCTTCTTTTGCACATTTTTATGAGCAAATGACACATAAAACACATCATTTGAAAAGTTTCCTGAACTGTTATTAAAAAGTTTCCAGTTAGTAATAAAGGAACTTAATGCAAAAAAAAAACAAAAAAATGATATCTCAAAAATTTCTCGATAAAACTTTTCACTCTTGGACGCATTGGAAAGCTGAGAAAATTTCCTGTAAGATACTTTCGAAAGTATCAATGATTTTTTTTCTTTTTAAAGTTGCCCAGAAAACACACCGTGTATAATATTAAAAAATTGAAATTTCTTAATGAATAAATTTTCATATTTTATCACATCACAGGTACCGGCATCATGGTTGAATCAGGACAAATGTAACGAATTTGGACAGCTGTTAAAACAATGTTTTATGCACAATGTTCAACTGCAGTCCATATTTGCCCCATTTGGCGGTAGTGACTTAAACCATTGAAATCAAAAAATGTTAAATGTATATAAAAGATAATTAGAAAAGTAGTTGTTGAGCAAAATAACAAATTATTCACTTTTATTTAATTAATTATTCGCTGAATGTCATTTGTTCAGTGTCCGTTTGTTTCCTTTTTCGTTGCATTCTTAAAGACATAAAATAAGTTTATTTCCAATTAATTTATTGGTAACAAACTTATTAAATCTGAAAGATTGATTTTTTTATAGTTTTAAAAGCTACCTGAAATCTGCTGTCCCTGTTCAAATTGTTTAAAGATAATCATCAGTTAATGGAAATCAAATTATTCTGCAATTTCAACTATCAAAAGTTTAATAAATATATTGATAAATTGTGTTTATGACCATTCTAAAAATATCCCGAGATCCCGGGATCCTGACAATAATTTATGCCGTAGGTTTATTTCACCTATGAAACTAGAAATGAAGGATTTTTTTTTAAATCCAGTTTATTTTAATTTTTAACTCGTTAATAAGTTTATAAGCTGTGTATTTTTTTAAAGGGAAATTGCCAACATTTCCATTTAACCCCACGTTCAAACATTCCACGCCCTTGGGGAAAAATTCGGATACCAGACAACCTTGAACGCTTGACGGTTTTGTTGTCCCAGACGGTTTTTATAACTTTTGACTCGTTTTTCCTTGCATCGTTCCTGCGGAAACTTTCCGTGGCATCCTTTCTACAGTGCATTATTTGGTTTTTTGGTTGATAGAGAATTCTAACTACAATAATATAAGTGAAAAAATTGACTCACTCTTTTTTTTTAATTAATTAATTGTTGTTTTTTTAAATATTTATTTCTGTTTTCGTTAAAATTTTCTTCAAATTTAATGATACATACAAAAAACTTATTTCAATAACTTATGCTTCCGATACTAATTTGTGCAACGCAATTTGCTCTCATCCCTAACGTACCACCGTTCAAGGTGACACTGCCAGGCGATGACTCAACTTCGGCCACCGCCTTCGGCCCCCGACAAACTTCGGGAGGTTTGCTTTTTTCGCTGCTCTCTTCGCCCTCCGAAATTCAGCTTCTTTTGTGCTGCTACTGCAACTTGCGATAAGCAAAGGTGTGCATGTGTGTATGTGCGAGGAAGAAGGAAAAGCTTTTTCCACCTTCTTTTTGTTTGGCCAGCACAAAAAAAAAACAGCGTGCACCTTGGATTTCAATTGTGTGTGTGTGTTTTTGTGTGTGCACCTAGGAGGATAATTGAATTTGGTGGCAGTAAAAATTTATTGCACTTTTCAGGTTCGATTTGATTTCTGATGGCTGACTGGAAGCTTCGTGCCGAATTCGACAAGGTAACGAGCTGGAAGTTTATTAGTTTGACTTTGGAGAGGAGTTTAGAGAAGGAAATCTGGTTTCAAGTGTATTTACGGTGATTTGATTTTGGGTTTATGAAAATTAAGAGGACTTCTTTCTGAAGATCATTAGAAATTAAATCTTTTTTGTGTGTTTTTACACTAATTTACAGTCATCCAACACATTCAGAAGAGTTATTGAGTTATTATTTTATTTTTTTCAAAATCGTTAATATTTTCAAAATTCTATCATACCGTTTACCACAGTTAAAAATTGTGTAAATTTTGAAGGTGTAATTTTGGAAGGTTGAATCTTCTTTTATTTAGACTGAAAAAGTGACAATACAACAGAAAAGTGGTAAAATTACACATTTTTTTTTTCTGACATTTAAGATGTACCCCTTCCCAGATGTAATATTACCATGTTTTCTTCTGTGTTTTTTCAAACAATTTACGCAATTCTGGAGTTTTTTTTAAAAAAACGTCCAATAAACCAAATTTCCAGTTTTTTGCTTTTTGGGTGTTTTTGAAACCGCCTTGAGTCAGGGGTATTAAAAACAAAGCTCTAAAGCTTAAAATCGACACCCAAATTGAAAAACCCGCAAACGTCAACGGCCCGCCATCGGTTCAGTTCAGCCAAACAAATAAAAAAAGCCGACAACAATGGCCACGTGATTCGACTTTTGTCCACCTCCAGGGGTAATCATCATGTCGTGTCCAGCGCAGGGGGTAACCCAAATTCTTTCTTTCTTTTCTCGTCCAAAATTTTACTGCACTTTTTTATCAATCATTCTTTGTTCGCATTTGTGTGTGAGCGTTAGTGTCAAAAGGACATCGACCAGAATTCGGTCAACCAGGCGAACGTCCGCCGGAAAAATGATAATTTATATTTAATGAACTTTTCCTCTCTGTTTTTTTTACGAGCCAAGGGGTGGAAAACTGTTGCGGTGCGGAAATCTGATACCAATTTTGATCTCATTTTTTGGACACATTGTGCGTGCGAGCGTGCGTTTGTGTGAAAATGAGGTTCCTTTTCTAGCTGGTTGGTCCATGTTTTGGGTTAAGTGGATAGGTCCCTTTCCGGTGCATTTTCACAGGAAGTGATGTTCTTTCCGCCGGGCAAAGGGTGGGAAACATCACGGGATCGGATTTCGGGGCAACCAGAGGTTGCTGGACAGCGACCAGACACGCGATGAGTTTATGTGTCTTTCTCCTTTTTTATTTGACACAAGAAAAAAAGAAAAGGGTGAAATGTGAACCCGATTTGTTGGGAACACACTCGGGCTGCAATTAGCAAATTGACACTTTTTGATGCAATTTAGCGGCGGAAGTGGTCAATTTTTTTCTGTATAAAGGTACAGTATTTTGGTATTTTAAAGTGCGTTTAATGGGATGGCTCGATCTGAAAAAAAAAATACCAAAATTTTCTTAATTGAAATACACAACTTTTGGTACCCTAACATGTATAGTTCATCGCTGAAATTTTGAAGTTATCGCAGTTTTAGTGAATTTTTTTTGCCGTTTTCGTCATTTTCCCATTTTTGCGCGTGGCGCGTACACTGAAATAAAAAAAAGTACCAAATTCCTAAATTCTAGGAATTTTGCCTCCTTTCCTTATTAAGTAATTCGAAAAACCCGATTACTAAATAAGGAAAAGTGGCAAAATTCCTAGAATTTTAGAATTTGGTACTTTTTTTATTTCAGTGCACAGTGGTCCAGATCGCAAAATTAAGTGGAAAATGGATTTTCCGAAAAATGGTGACGTTTTGGAGCTTTGGTGTCTTCAGAAGAGTTGTTGCAAATGGTAAGGGGCAACTTTTGGTTTGGTTTAAAATTAGGGTGGTTCACGATTAGGGTGATTTTGAAAATCTAACTTTTCAGGAATATTTTTGGGATTTTTTATGTCTTCTAAAAAGTTGTTGCGCTGGCCAATTCAAGCAACTTTGTCGAAGACACCAAAATTTTATCTCGTAATCTACGCCTTCTATGACCAAATTTATAGAAAGCATCTGAGCAAACCTTCAAAAATCTGTTTTTTGAACGTGGCAATTCAGGGTTAACTTTTAAAGAAAAGTGATATTCGGAGCACTTTTAGAACGCTACAAAACAAACATTTTCATTTTTTGACATGTCAGTTTGGACTTAAGGGTCAAAAGCTACAGCCATTTTAAGGTAAAAAAGATGCAAATTTAAAACTTTAATATCTCGAAATGGCGCAAGCCAAATTTTAAGCACTAGGTTGCATTTGAAAGAGGAGATCTAGCACTACAAACGCTGAAAAAATCTCAGGGGTGTTTTTCTTTAAACTTGAGATATCTTCATTTGAAAAAGTCTAATTTTCAAGGGAAACCATATGGGACCACCCTAACGAAATTCGAACATTGTCCAAATATATGTTTTTCCATGTAATTTTGCCCGCTGAATCTGAATCTGCCCTCAGAATTGAGCCAAAATGTCAACAAATCGATTTTTGGTAATATTTTGGGTTTCCATGTAAAATTATCATTTAAACCCAAAATATGACCAAAAATCGATCGACAAAGTTGCTTGAATTGGCCAGCGCAACAACTTTTTAGAAGACATAAAAAATCCCAAAAATATTCCTGAAAAGTTAGATTTTCGAAATCACCCTAATCGTGAACCACCCTAATTTTAAACCAAACCAAAATTTGCCCCTTTCCATTTGCAACAACCCTTTTGAAGACACCAAAGCTCCAAAACGTCACCATTTTTCGGAAAATCCATTTTCCACTTAATTTTGCGATCTGGACCACTGTGCAGTGTAGAAAAACCCAGTTTTTATTTTCAAAAAATCGTATCTCAGAGTATTGAAAACATAACTTCACCATTTTTTGATATGTTATGTGAAATTTTCCGAGAAATCCGATAAAAATATTTTCAGACATAGGCCCTTTGGTCCCGAGACCTTCAAAACAGCAATATAAGTTTTCATACGACCTTTTCAAATGAGCAATTCTCTGAGATTTCGGTCCTTCGATTTTTTTTTGTATTTTTTAATCCGGCTGAAACTTTTTTGGTGCCTTCGGTATGCCCAAAGAAGCCATTTTGCATCATTAGTTTGTCCATATAATTTTCCATACAAATTTGGCAGCTGTCCATACAAAAATGATATGTGAAAATTCAAAATTCTGTATCTTTTGAAGGAATTTTTTGATCGATTTGGTGTCTTCGGCAAAGTTGTAGGTATGGATATGGATTACACTGAAAAAAAATGATATACGGTAAAAAAAATTTGGTGAATTTTTAATTTAACTTTTTGTCACTAAAACTTGATTTGCCAAAAAACACTTTTTTTATTTTTTTTTATTTTTTGATATGTTTTAGAGGGCATAAAATGCCAACTTTTCAGAAATTTTCAGAATGGGCAAAAAATCTTTGACCGAGTTATGATTTTTTGAAACAATACAGATTTTTTCAAAAAATCGAAATATTGGTCGCAAAAATTTTTCAACTTCATTTTTCGATGTAAAATCGAATTTGCAATCAAAAAGTACTTTAGTGAATTTTTGATAAAGTGCACCGTTTTCAAGTTATAACCAAGTTTAGGTAACTTTTTTGAAAATAGTCGCAGTTTTTCATTTTTTAAAAATAGGGCCCATGTTTGCCCACTGTTGAAAAAAATATGTTTGAAAAGCTGAGAAAATTCTCTATATTTTGCTTTTTCGGACTTTGTTGATACGACCCTTAGTTGCTGAGATATTGCCATGCAAAGGGTAAAAAACAGGAAAATTGATGTTTTCTAAGTCTCACCCAAACAACCCACCATTTTCCAATGTCGATATCTCAGCAAATATAGGTCCGATTTACAATGTTAAAACATGAAACATTCGTGAAATTTTCCGATCTCTTCGAAAAAAATATTTTCAAAAATTTTAAATCAAGACTAACATTTCAAACGGGCCAAACATTCAATATTACGCCCTTTTAAAATGTTAGTCTTGATTTAAAATTTTTGAAAATATTTTATTCGAAAAGATCGGAATTTCACAAATGTTTTATGTTTTAACATTGTAAATCGGACCTATAGTTGCTGAGATATCGACATTAGAAAATGGTGGGTTGTTTGGGTGAGACTTAGAAAACATCAATTTTCCTGTTTTTTAACCTTTGCATGACAATATCTCAGCAACTAAGGGTCGTATCAACAAAGTCCGAAAAAGCAAAATATTGAGAATTTTCTCAGCTTTTCAAAAATATTTTTTTCAACGGTGGGCAAACATGGGCACTATTTTTAAAAAATGAAAAACTGCGACTATTTTCAAAAAAGTTACCTAAAAATGGTTATAACTTGAAAACGGTGCACTTTATCAAAAATTCACTAAAGTACTTTTTGATTGCAAATTCGATTTTACATCGAAAAATGAAGTTGAAAAATTTTTGCGACCAATATTTCGATTTTGTGAAAAAATCTGTATTGATTCAAAAAATCATAACTCGGTCAAAGATTTTTTGCCCATTCTGGAAATTTCTGAAAAGTTGGCATTTTATGCCCTCTAAAACACATCAAAAAATAAAAAAAATTAAAAATAGTGTTTTTTTTGCAAATCAAGTTTTAGTGACAAAAAGTTAAATTAAAAATCACCAAATTTTTTTTTACCGCGTATTATTTTTTTTCAGTGCAGTCCATATCCATACCTACAACTTTGCCGAAGACACCAAATCGATCAAAAAATTCCTTCAAAAGATACAGATTTTTGAATTTTCACATATCATTTTTGTATGGACAGCTGCCAAATTTGTATGGAAAATTATATGGACAAACTAATGATGCAAAATGGCTTCTTTGGGCATACCGAAGGCACCAAAAAAGTTTCAGCCGGATTAAAAAATACAAAAATTAAAATTAAAGAAAAAAGACCGATTCCGTAGAGAACTGCTCAAATGTTAAGCTAGATTTTTGAAATTTCTTACTATTTTTCCCAAATAGCCAAACTAATCACCTTTCTTTTGTGTTTAGGCCAGCTAAAATCGGATGAAATGGTGTGGAGATATGATTTTTTGAAAAAAGTGGTTTTTGCAAAAATCGACGAAAATTGCCATTTTTCGGACCACCCTAACACGGCGTAGGTCACCCTAATGGCCAAACAAAAAAATACGGGTCTAATTATTTCGGCCAAGGAACCCCCAGAAAAAAATTGAGCCCGATCGGAGAACTTTTTTCTCGAATCATGCTGTTTAAAGAGCAGGAAATTCGTTTTTCGTGTACCTAGTTTTATTAGTCCTGATTATAGCAGGAACCTTGGATGAAGAAACTAATGATGAAAAATGGCTTCTTGTATTTACAAAAATAAAGTGAAAAAATTGAAGTTTGTGAAAGTTGTTAGGAAAAGTCTTTTTTGGGCCATTTTGAACTAAAATTTTAAGTTTACAAAATAAGGTTTACCAAACTTCAGGTTGATGAAATCATTGAAACCATTTAGCTCGTGTTTAGGCTAGCCAATTACCTTGCTAACCCTTAGAGAATTTTTAAAATTCCCTTTCTTCTGATTTTCTACCAGCATTTTCCCCTAAAAGAAATTTGTGGGGTAATGACACAAACAAATAAAAAAATATTTAAAAAAAATTAAAATTATTTGTACCAGCTTAATCTTTTCATAAGTAAAAATTCAGATAAATTTCAAAACCAAAATCTTAAACAATCATCCAAATCACACCAAATGAGAAACTACCCATTAGCGGGACCTCTTCTCTTTCTCTGTCCCTTAACCCAAGACCAAATTCAGTAACATCCTTTTCTTTACACCCATTATCCCCTTCTCCGGGTGCTAAATACCAATAAGGACACCTCTATTAGTCCTTCCACCGCTCCGCGGCAGCCAAAACGGCAGTCCCATAACATTAAATCAAAATAAGATTCAATTCCCCCTGCTCTCACTTCCCTCCTCCGGACGCATGGTGTGGTGTCTTCTTGGGACATTCCGTCCCCTTCAAGACCAACCAAAAATCTAGCCCAACCTGGTCGAGGTCCTGTGGTCCGCCGAGTCCTGGGATTTCCAGTAATTAAAAGAAATAAACCAACCTCATTTGCATCGGGGATAATTTATTGGCCCGACAAAAAAAAAAAAACGGGTGGTACGAGGTGTCCAAATTAAGGACCTTGGTCCGGTCACCGCGTCAGGGGAAATCATTTGGCCGGAATTTCGTTTCCGCTCGTAATTAACATGTTAACATTGTAATCAACATGTAGTTAATTGTTTTAGAAGGTTGCTTCTTGGTTGCGCTTAGAGAAAGAATAGGACGAAAGTGGGACCCAGATAGGGCGAAAAAAAGGGTGATGACGAATTGCGCTCGCGGTTTGGCCGTTGTTTTTCCTCGGTAAGGTGCGAAGAATTGAATTTACCGGCGTCAGGAAAAGAGTCCGGAACATTAGAGGAAATTAATTTTATTGAGGTTTCTCGCCGAATTGGATTCGGTGGTGGTCGACGAAAGGAAACAAAGATGCGCAACAACTTTTTTTTTCTAAAGGGGAAGTGTAACAGGACACGTGGAGTTGGACGACGGACAAAGTTTTGAATTTCAAATGAGGCTTCGAGAGTGATATTTATGTTACGTTTGTTGTTTTTTATCCGTACTGCAATTTGTGTGAGTTGCGCGGAATAACAATAAAACGGACATTATCGTAAATAACGAGATTCGCTGTACGTGAAAAATTTGGACTGCGTAGAACCACTCTCTGGCCCGAGGTCCACCAGGTCTGGGTGCTAATAACTGGAACCAATAAATTTGATAGATGGACGAAAAAAGTTCCATTACATTGGAGGTGACACTTGCGATTACCCTGGTGGAAAAGAAGGAAAATTATTAGATGACCAATAAATTTCTAATCATTTGAATAGCATTTGAATATATTTGCAGTAAATTTGCCGAAAACGGACATAGAATTGTTCACTCTATCGTTGAAAAAAAAAGTTTAAGTTAAAATATATTCATTAAATTTTTGACAAGGGAGAAGACAGTTAAATATTCCATAATGAAAAGATTATGTAGGGTCCAAACAGCTTTTGTTTCGTAAGTTGAAGTAATTTGTCTGATGTTGGTTTTACCGTTGAGAAATAGGTCATAAAACCACTCGAAAAATTGTCATCTCAATAATATCTCCTACACACTAAATAAAGTGTTAGGGGAAATATACCCTTTCTAATCAAACACCTATCTTCGTCATATGGAGAGTTTGATGCTCGATTAAAGCCCCAAAAATACTATTCAGGTTATAAACTTACCAGCAACAGCACCGCCTCGAGTAAGCACGCAAATGTTTGCCACTTACTGGCCAAAAAGATCAAATTTAATGCACTTTTGATCATAATTTCTATTTTGCGAGACCATTTCTCATCATTTTGGTGGCACACACATCCACACGCAAGATCAGAGGTTGACTGCTTAACGAAAGTCGCCATCAATATCTTTTCACTTGCGCTAACGATTTCAAAGCGCTTAAGATATAAAATTGCTTCCAACTACCGGCAACATGTTCTTTCGCCCATTAGTAAGTCACTCACTTGAAAAATAATCCCGAAACATTTAAATAATTAGCAAGCGCCAATAAAAAAACAAACGCGCTAAGTCTTTTGACGTTTCAATTTTGACCATCCATTCCAATCGAAGGCTGAAGAAAACCGAGCGAGAAGCGAAGGCAAATAAAGAACAAAGGGTGGCCACCAACACCAGCAGCAGCGCTTGTGGTGTTGCCAGGAAACTTTCGCGCTATAAATGCTACTTCGTGAGTGTTCGCTTAAAATTTCATCAATTTTGGCAGCACTAGGCAGACCTGGAAGAAAAAAAGAACTAAGCTGAAAATAGAAAAATGGGCGTGTTCCAATGCACTTGACTGATTAGAATGCCTTTATGAAATTTTTTTTTTAAATGCTTGTAAAAGGATTAGCATAACTTTTAATAAAAGTGAAAATAAACAGAAATGTTCACAAAAAGTTGCTCTACTCGTTGGTGTACTTGGTTTTAGTGAATTTCAAGGAACAATCCAGATTATCCAGCATCATTCAAACACGACCGCTTATTAGGCTTAAAATGGGCACATTTCCCCTAATTAAGAACAATTTAGTCTGAAAAAGTGACATCACACCAGAATTGTTGTAAAATTAGACATTTTCAGAGGTAAACTAACACATTTTTCTGACATAAAGGATGCACCCCTTCCCAGATGTAATATTACCATGATTTTTTTTTACTGTGTACCATCATTTTTAAGTAGAAGCGGGTAGGGGAAGAGTGTGGGTCAATGTTGATGTGAAAACATGTATTGCGGGTATCAGGATTAATTATCATTCCGCTGCGATCGTATCCCGCCGTTGCGGGAATCGCAGAGGTCCCTAAGTAGGCTCAATTGTTGGCATGCTCGATCAACATGCTTCATTTCATATCAGAATAAGTCACGTGGTTGCAAAAAATCTGAAATAAGCAAAGCATGCTCGGAAAGCCATGCTGGTTTTTGGTGTCCAGAAATTACACGTGGTCGTGAAATGCGTTGCGCTAATCAAAGTGCGCGTTATAGTCGCAGCCAACCTACAGTTCAGAACAGACCGCCGCACTTTGCGCAGTAGCCAGACTGACGCTCTCTAGAACCGCAGAATGTTAAAATATCTTGCCAAGGATAATACTCGATTATCTCGATACTCGCTAGATGGATTTTGACAGTGGTTTAATACGATCCGTGTTGGGATCCCATTAGGCCCTATTAATAATACTTTTTCTTGTTCATTGTTCCGGTGAGCAAACTGACCTCAAATACCAAATACGAACATGATTGGACGTTACACATGCAAGGCTCCATATAATTTTGGCAACAGTTGTGAAATTTTCTGAATGCTTCAAAAAGTTTGTGTTTCAAAAATAGATGTTTTTATATTTTCAATTAAAAAAATTATGAGGTTAAAAAAGACATATTTTGTTCTAAGGTTAAGCTGTGGTGTAAAATGTGATACCAAAGATGTTTTTTGAATAATTGTTCTAAAATATTGTTAGACAATATTTAAAAAAAACAATTATCTAGAATGACTTTCACATTTTATTTTCAAGTGCAGGATTTAGAGGTGAAATATTCTGATTATTTCAGTTTTTTTTTCAATTTAAAAATATTTTTTTGAATTATAAGTTTCCTCATATATGACCCATCAGGCCTGAAAGGGTTAAAAAAATGTTCTGAAAAACTAAAAAAGGATTCCTGCAAATATCTTTTGTTTTCAATATTGATTTTTTTTTAGAACTGATGGTTGCTGAGATACAGCCTCCTAAAGTATTTTTTTTTTGTAGGAAATGAATTTTTCTCAATGTCATCTAATTAACCCTTGTTTTTTTAACTCGCGGTATCTCAGACACTATTGGGCTATTGGGTTTGATCTTGGATGCTGAACCCTCTACAACCTAACCCCGCCTCTAGACGGGCTTCGATCTGAAAAATCGCCAAAATTCAATTTTTTAACCAATTTTTCATCTTTAAAAAGCATTGGAAAGAAGATCTTATAAAATTTTAGAAAATTTTAGGGTTGGAAGTTTGACTTGTTTTATGTGAATCTGACAAAATGCAAAAAATGTGAAAAGAGGCAAAAAAAAAAAAACGATAGGAGATGGTAGAATAGGCCAAATACTAAAAAAACAAACATAAACTAAACAACTAAATGCAAACTAAAATACTAGAAAAAAAACATAAAACAAGAAAAGTGAAGTTTTTCGCAGAACAAAAAATGTTAAAAATGACCTCCTAAACACGCGAAAATTTTAAATTTTCGGAAAAAAAATTTTGGGCGGTCGAGGGTCCTTTGTTTTTGGTCTTTTTATCAAATAAAATATTCTAAGTTTACAAATCCAGCTCAATATTTTATAGTGCCTAAATAAATGTATTTAGTCCTTTCAAAGGGTTAATCTTGATTCTAAACATTCAAAAATACATCTTTAAAAGCGTGCAATACACTTAAAATAAGTTTAGTTTTCAGCAATGAAAATCGAACCAATATTTGCTGAGATATCGCGAGTTGAAAAATGAAACACCAACACACTGAGAATAACACAGTTTTCACAAAATTTAAATTTTAAGAATCTGTAAGTCCGCAACCAGCAGCCCTATCAACAATAGAAGAAAAATGAACATTTTCTCAGCTTTTCAAAAAAAATATTGTTTTCTGGGGTGCTTATCATAAAGACTATTTAATTTAAAAAAAATCGAAGCATTTTTCGATAAAAATACAATCACTTATAACTTGAAAACGGTGCTATTCATATAAAAATTTGAAGTCATTTTCGATTGCAATTTTGATTTTGCATTTAAAAATGATTTTATAAAAATAATTAAATAAATTTTGTTTGAGAATATTTGTCCATACAGGAAAGCCAATCTAAATTTCGTATAATGCCATTAACCTAACGATGAAAAAGGGCTTCTTTTGACATTAGATTCCTTATGGAAATTCTAGCGAATCTCATGCCCTTCAACTACATAAGATTTAATATCTTTCTTTGTAAATCCAAATTAAACCACAGCAAATGGATTCCTCAGAAAAGCTGCGAGCAGTGAAATTTTCTGATTCCTAGAATAAATCGCAACCGCTCATGTTTGCAGAGCAATGCAAACAGGTGTTCAATTCAATGCCATCAATTTGCATCGAAGTTATTACGCTCGCAACGTTCGCTGTCGTTACTTCAACGTTTTTCCACAGAAAAAGATTCCTCGCCGTCATTACCCGATTGATTTCATGCAAATCACGCAAATGATTTCTTTACATTTGGTGTTTCAATTTGATTTCTTTCCACACAAAAATCGTTACACCGCGGTGACAGCGTTTTCCCTTTTTTCCAGGAAAGGCGTGAAACATCCCCCTGCTTGACAGAAAACGATGACTTGCAAGATAACCTGCTTCAATCAGTTACAGATCCTCGAAGGAGCAGCAAAACTGGCAACAATTGTGCCACTGACAGTAGCGCAAACTGTCAACTGCAGGGCCACTTCATTTATAAACGCTTATTCTTACCCACAATTTGGCATACAAAAAACGTAAAAAGACAGCAAAAAAATGTTCGATGAGGGGACTTTTTTCACGACTTTTTTTTCCGTCATTTGCCCGATTTCGTCAAAATTCATAACTTTGATACGTCATGACAGTTCATTTATCTCCTGGTTCTGGCAAATCTCGATTTTTTTGCTTCTTTCCTATAAATCTGCCACTAATTCAATAAGTCTGCGACGAACCGTCAGTTTTTTTTTACTTCGCCGCGACACTGACTTTCGCCATAATTTGTGGTGTCAATGTTTTCAATCACATTAATGGTTTTTTTCTTTCTTTATTCTCGCCGTGTCAACATGCATATGATTACCGTCATTTTTTTCCCCTGCCGCGATCTCTGAACTTGGTTAGGACATTGATTTTTTCATCCTGTCGAACCCCTCGACAAAGTCACTGAAAAAGAGGGAGCAGGGAATGAATAAAATATTTGCAAATTATAGACTATCATTATTCGGAGTTTTTTTTTCTCTCTCGGGGTACAGCGGGGCAAGGACAAATCGAAGGTAAATTTCGTTCTTTTTTTTCAAAGGGACCAGTATCGATTGCACACACCTGCAGTCCCGGAAGGGAATTTGGGAGGACCCTTCAATATGCCATTTGCATTGCATTTTAGGGATCCAGGGAAAAAAAAGGTTGATTTGCGTTTGCGTTATTTTTTTTTGCGCTACCCCAGATGAGGGTAAACTATCTCTTGACGTGTTTTTTTGCTCTTTCCGGTGTTATAGGGGTGTGATGTAAGCAGATTTGCTTGCGAAAAATTGGGCGCTCAAATCGGGATAGAACTGCATTACATGCATGAAATTTGCTTGTCAAATTAAAAGGATAGATTATTAGGCTTGGCTAATTTTCGTAGATCGCAAATCAACGTAGGTTTACGGGGAGAAACGCCTCTCGATAGTGAGAGTGACTTTGATTTTTGCGTTGCAAAAAAAAACGACTTTGCTGCATTCTGCAATTTGTATGACCCAATCAAACCCCCAGACCCAATGTTACCTCTGATGACGGCACAAGACAATCTGTGTTTCAGAAAACGCATGAATTTTGAATGAGATTTACAAAAGAAGTGGTTGTTTACTTATTCCATAATTGCCAAACTTACGGACACAGTGTGTGTGTGTGTGTGTGGTGTGTGGTCCAATCCAATACCCGCTAACCGGTAGCGAAATTATGGGAAAGTATAATTTGTATCAGACTTTGTATATGCCGAATGCTGATACAACTTATCTCAGTCCCGGGTATTAGGTGGTGATACAACATGTTTCATAACCTTCAGATGGCCGACTGGTTAGAGTCCCAGACCATCAATCCAAAGGTGTGAGTTCGAATCCCACCTGATTCAGTTTCGTTTTTGTTCATATTCAAAGTTCCAATCCCTGATTCAAAATTTCAAGGGAACCAACCGGGATTTGATCCCTGAACCTTCTGCTTGTGAGACAGAAGCCGTAACCATTAAGCCACGGAGCCGTTTTTTTGCCAAACTTACGGACACAGTGCTGCAAAAATCTGATTGTAAAAAAATAGCCAAACTTTGTTGTAAATAATATTGTAGACAGTACTTTATGGGATGAATAAAAAATTATATTGCATGTTTCCGTAGTTTTGAAGATGTGTGTAACAAAAATCTTGGTGCAAATGCTTGTTTTTTTTATAAGCAAAAGCCCCGTATTTTGAAAGTAATTTTTGCAATCTTTATTCAACGAAAAACTTCACTGGATTTGTTTTATATTTTTATTTATATTTTTTGCCCATTTGTACCTTTTCGATGTCTTTGTTTTTTTTGCATTGTTTGTGTGTCAGTGTGCATAATCTGGAACAAAACCATAATTACTGCATACTAAATTTTACTTATCTGAATAGTAGGTGAGGGTAGAGGAATACATTGTTTTCAAACTATCGGCAAAATAACATAAAGTGAGTAAAATCATTAGACCCAAAATTTAAAAACAAATAAGTGTTTAATAGTTCTGCTCTCTAAAAATTCTAAATTGGATAAAAAAATAGACATTTGGTGTATTTTTATCAAAGCCCGTCTAAGGGCGGAGTTGGTTTGAAGCTTTAAAAAAATAATCAATGTAGAATTATAATAAAACCCTAAAATATAACCAAAACTCGCAATTTTGACACTTTAGCCTCGGACAGATTCAGATTCAGCGGGCCAAATTACACGGAGAAACATATAGTTGGACAATTTTAGAATTTCGTCAGGGTAGTCCCATACACTTTTCCCTTGTAAATTAGGCATATTCAAACGAAGATATCATAATTTAAAAAAAATACCTCTGAGATTTTTCCAGCATTTGTAGTGCTACATCACCCCTTTCGAATGCAACCTGGCGCTTAAAATTTGGCCTTTTAGAGATATTTAGGTTTAAAATAAGCATTTTTTTAATTGTGAGCTGAAATTTTTGTGTCTTTAACAAAGCTGCTTGGATTGGCAAGTCCAACAACTTTCTAGAAGACATAAAAAATCTCAAAAATAATCCTGAAAAATAAGACTATGAAAATTACCCTAATCGTGAACCACCCTAATTTTTAAGCTAAAAGTGAAATGTAAATGTTTGAGTGCCATTTTTATTTTTTTAACTTAAAAGTCTTCACATTACATTGCCAAAAATAAGTGTGTTCTCACCTTTATTTGATCTTTGTCTTGGTTTTAAGATTTTAAAAACTTTTAAATTGAAAAGAGAAGAAAATTTTAAAATTAAGTAGAAATGGATTTTCCGATTTTGCCGGGTCCGGTGGATTAGTGGTTAGCGTGGTAACCTCTTACCCCAGCAGGCCTGGGTTCAATCCCAGACGGACCCGGTGGCATTTTTCGAGACGAGATTTGTCTAATCACGCCTTCTATCGGATGGGGAAGTAAAACGTCGGTCCAAAAGAGGTTTTGGGTGACTCACCACACATAACCTTCGGACGCCTAGAAATGAGCAGAAACTTGCAACAGAGACCACAAAAGACCCAGGGGTCGTTAAAGTGGATTGATTTGCTTTAATTTTTTTGGATTTTTCGAATAATTTCTTGCAAATGGAAATGTGCAACTTTTGGCTCTAGTTTTGACTTTATTCAACATAAGGGTGGTTCGAGATTAGGGTGTTATTAAAAATCTAACATTCCATGAATATTTAGGGGATATTTTTTGGTTTATTAAAAATTTTTGGGTTTGCCAATCCAAGCAACTTTGTCGAAGACAACAACATTTTATCTTGCAATCTAAAAAATCTACGACCAAATTTAGAGAAAACATCTGAGCAAACCTTTAAAAAATGTTTTTAAACGTATCAAATCAGGGTTAATTTTAAAAGGAAAGTGATGTTCGAGGCACTTTTAGAGCGTTAAAAACCAACATTTCCATTTCATCAAAAAAGATAAGTTGGACTTAAGGGTCAAAAGCTACGTCGTTATTAATGTAAAAAATATGCAATTTTCAAACTTAAATATCTCAAAAAAGCACAAGATCAAAATTTGAAGTGCCAGCTTCAAACGCTGAAAAAACTCATAAATATTTTTCATTAAACTCGACATATCCCAATTTTAAAATGTCTTATTTTCAAAGGAAAAATGTATGGGTCCACCCTAAAGAAATACGAAACTTGTCCACTTTAATGTTTTCCATGTAGTTTTGTCCACTAAATCTAAATCTACCCTCAAAATTGAGCCAAAGTGTCGAAATATCGATTTCTGTGTACCCAAAATATTTCATTAGAGTGGTCCAATACACTTTTCATTTTGAAATTAGATATTTTGAATTTCAAATTAAGGCTGCTTCTCGGGAAGCAGCTGTCCAATAGGGTGACTATAAAAGATCGACCTCAGGCAAATTTAAGTAATAAATAATAATTCTGAAAATTTTGAGCGAAATCTGTTAAGGTTAACAGGTCCGCTATAGATCGTTCAAGTTGATGAAAAAAATCTTTTTATACAAAAACGTCTTCTTTGAATCGCTTAAAAACTCGGATCGTTTTAAAGTCTTCGGCAAAGTTGTTTGTCATAAAATTTTAAGTAAGAATCACATACTTGACAACGATGCGACACATTTAATGCCTACTTTGTTCGAAAATTTTATTTTTTTGCTTTTTCCGCATTTTTTACGATTTTTTTCATACAAACTTCAATGATAAAATGCCGATTTGGTTCAAAATTGGCACAGTTACTTATTTTTTCCTAAAGAATCAAGTATCTCTTAAGATTTTCTAAAATTTTCAATTTTTCTACTGTCCAATAGGGTGCCCAGAATATGGGACTATTTTTTCAAAACCTCGCTCCACAAGCTATATATTGTTTCTTGACCTATTTTAGGACTCTGGGCCAAATATGAGCAAAATCGGTCATCATTTACCCATTGATACTCAAAGGTGAAGTTTGTATGGGAAAAATCGAAAAATTGTATGGAAAACCCAAATTTTTTACGGTTTGCTCTGCATGGTGCGCTATTTTCATCCAAATATTTCCAAAAGTCAAATTATTATTGAAAATTGAATGCTGTACAACTTTGAAGAACATATTAAAGTTGTGAAACTCAATCCTGATAAGTTATTAGCGATTTAAAAAAGTCATTTTTGTATGACAGCTTTTTGATTTGACTCGTTTTGATATTTACGTAAGCTAATTTACTATCCAGGTTTCTACCACACTGAAAAAAATATTCTATGTTCAGTTATTAGCAATGTAATAAAGCTTATATCTGTAAGCCCTTACATCCAATTGAAATGCTGTCAAAGACAAACTTATGGGAAATTGGACGAGCTTTCCGGTAAAAATATTTACGAGACTGAAAAACCAAGTCATATAGAAATTGCAAATCAAATCAAACCATCCACATTAACGACCCCCGGGTCTTTTGTGGTCTCTATTGCAAGTTTCTGCTCGAACCTAGGAGTCCGAAGGCTTGAAAGGGGAGAGCACCTGAACCTCTTTCTACTCCAAGGAACCTTCCACCCCAGTGTTTGGACTGACGACCTTCGGATTGCGAGTCCAACCGT
Organism: Culex pipiens pallens; assembly: GCF_016801865.2. NCBI lineage: Eukaryota > Metazoa > Arthropoda > Insecta > Diptera > Culicidae > Culex > Culex pipiens. The sequence continues at coordinate 49,641,326 of NC_068937.1, read as the reverse complement.
CGCCAGCGATTCCACCGGAGTAGGCTTGGTTTGGTGTGTTGTTTGTACTTATGACATGGAGACGACTCCTACACCTCGAATGACCTAACAACCAAGGCCGGGACCGACATTTTACTTCCTCATCCGATGGAAGGTTGGAGCAGATGGGAATCGAACCCAGAATCATCCGCTTACAAAGCGGACAGCGTAACCATTCGGCCACACACTGCCACTAGAAATTGCCAAAACCACAAAAAAACCCATTTTTTCATCATTTTTATTTTTAAAACCGCTATATTGGACAAGGATTGGACATAGGAAAATGGTCAATATGGAAACTTTTATGTAAAATTGTCTGGGGAATCGATTCTCACTACCAGTTTTTGAAAATTTCGACGTTTAGACCACTTTGCAAAAAAACAGTTTTAGTAAATGATTTTTTATATTTTTTTAGGGGAGACATACCATCCTGAATTTTTCGTCTGTCTTTTGCTAACATCTTGGGCTATTTTCTCAAAAACTTTGAACAAAAAAAATCGTGACATCATCTTTAAATTTAAGTTTTAGACTTAAAAATCAAAAAATCTCATAGAAGTGGCGTGTATTATTGTTTCAGTGTTTTTTGTTCAGAAAGCTCGTCCAATTTCCTACAAGTTTGTCTTTGACCACTTTTTGATACGACACAACGGCTTTGAGATACAGTATTTTTTATATTGCAAAATACAAACATATTTAAATACCTTACGCCCCTCTCAAATGTTATTTTCGAGTGTAACTGGCTCCATATACACAAAAATGGCTTATATAGGTCTAGGATAACATGTCTACAAAGTATCATTGAAATCGGAGAGGGTCGGGTACAAAAGTACCGGAAAAATTCCTGATTTGAGCTGGAATTGCTCGGATATCAATGGGTTAATCTCATCCAACTTCGCTCAATATTTACACAGATGCTTAAAACAACCCAAAAACCATTTCCGCTTGTGGAGCAGGAGATCATTTTTTCTGAGCACCCTACTGTCCAATGATCAAAGTCTATAAAGGGAAATTGCAAGAGATTTTCCAAGCTTTCGAATATTTTCAGGGGTGCTTTTCCTTTATAAAAATGAAACTGTAAAATAAAAAATGAAAATATTACCAAAAAATTCATGTAACAAACAAAAATTGTGTAAAGTAATTTTCAATTGAAAATTCAATGTTGTATAAATTATAAGGAATATGTTTCTTTTCGTCGGGTACCTGTAAAAAATCTGTTCAACTTTTATGGTGCATAATTTAAATATACTTAAGCTGAACAGTTTTTTCAACGTGCAAATTTTAACATTTTATACAAGCGTATTTAAATTTTTTTTGTAAAAAAATCACAATTATCAAAAATGCAAAACTCTGGTACTAGATGTTCCAGCATCCCAAACGCTAGCGCAAGACATTAAAGGGACCGTCGAGAGCGGGAGGTATCAAATTAGAACGAAAAATCAAAGCATGTATCTTGAAGGGGCTGAAAAATATATTGACAGCTGGAACAATATTGATCTCGAGAAGATCGCCAGCAAGAAAGTCGACTGTATCTCTAAAAAAACAAATATACCTATTTTGGAAATTTTGCAAATGCAAAGACTTGTATGGAAAAACTTCATTTAAATTAAGAAGACAAAACACGTGCAATATTTTCTCAGTCATTAACAAATGAAGCACAATCTTCACCTCGTCAATTGTTTCCCTCAAAACATCAAACGCAACACATTTTCAAATCTCAAGTGGCACATCACTCTTATCCTTTTTTTTGCCGTCGCTCTTCAACTCCATCAATGAATTATTTTTTCAACGTATTAAAAATGAGTACGCGCTATTAGCATTTCGTTGTTTTTCCTGCGTTAGCATACGTGTCGTCGCGTTCCTTGCCTGTTTGTTTGCTACGCCACTTGAGAAATTACAAATTTGTCAATTACAGACCGACTCTCCTCGCACTCTTCTTTCGGGCTGGCTGGGACCGACACCCCGGGACAACAGCGGGAAGATACGCTTTTTAGCCACTAATTGAGAGTGGTTTGGTTTTTTAGACGCGCTGCTGTAACATGATTTTAATTATAAACATCTCGCACTTTTTCGGGCGTTTTTGGGTTTTGGGACGAAGCCGACAAAAAGGGGTTGTGTCTGTTTATGTTTGCTTTGGCTGCCGGGGTTTCCCCCTGTTGTGGTGGCAGATCCTGGGAGGTGATTTTCAAGTGGCACTTGCTGGGGAGTTGGGCTGGATAAATTCCGGAAAAATTGGTTCGGACTAATTTTGGGAAAAGCGATGTTAACCCTCGGAGGTGTTGGGTGGTGAATTTTTTTCTCATAGGAAGACTACTTAAAACATTGTTCCAGTATTAGTAAAACTAGACATCAATCTTTCCGAAAAGAAACCATCATTCAATTTTCCTAATATTCAATTGAGGGTTAATTTCACAAACATCCAAAAGAATCACGCAACCATCAAACCGTGCCAAGAAAAAAAATGCACCCATATTAATAAAACCCCACTTTTCCGATCCAACCGGAGGGAAAAACTCTTTCGTTTGAACTCGGTGGGAGAGTCTCCGGCTATATTTATCCAAAAAAAGGGCCACTGCCGCTTTTCCGGCGCTCTGTTGATTTAACATTAGAAATTCTCTTTGACAACTGACGGCAGTGACGACGACGACTATGTCAATCCGTTTGGTCCAGCCGCGGCTGACATCTGTTTTTCCCTCCGAATTTGAGCATTTTCTCACTTTTGTTGGTTTTCGTCATAATTTAACGTGGAAAAGGGTTCACCAGCGACGTGTTTATCTTAAGTGCTTTGGGGTGACGGTGGTGGTGTAGTGAAAAATTATTAGCTCTAGGTATTGTTTCAAGTGTTTCGAGGAAGGGGGGAAAATCGGTGGAAAAAGTTTTCCTTTGTTACCGGGATAGTTTGCATGCCAGCTCGGCAACAATGTTTACCGAGAAGTGATTTTCACTTTTTTCCGCTCTGCATTTTTCCGTGAAAAATCACCAGCAATTTCAATGATAAAGCACATTTTCATGTTTCTTGTTTTCGTTTTTCCCGCCGCCGCCACGCCGACGATGAAAAAAAAGAGGGACCAAAGCACTTCACATATATTTATGATTATGAGATATATTTTATTTCGCCAGTGCAACCTGTTAATATATTTATCCATTTATTATCATTCTCGAAAGGGAGAAACAGAACAACCTTTTCATTCCACCCGAGACAACGCATCAGTCGCCATGGCGCCCACATCGGGATGTGATCTTCTGGCGGAAAAGGCGGAAAATCCTAGATAAATAGAAATAAATTATGTTTGTCTTTTTGGAAAACTCTTCAATTTTTCAGGGCACTCTCCAAATTTGTCTCAGGAGTATTTGCTGCGTGTGTGGTAAAAGGCACAGGATGGCTTTTAAAATGGCAAACATTACTTTTGAATTCGACTATTATACAGGCCTGGTGAATATTGTTATTGTGGCGGCTGCGTCATTATCCATGCATATGGGGCATGGGGGGGGGTGGGGTGGGGTGCGGGGTATTGGTTATATGTTTTGGCGGGTTTTTGGGCTGGAGTAGTGGCGCTTGGGTGTTGTTTTGCATGTGTTTGGGGGTGCAGGGGGTTGTTGTCTGAGGGGTTGGTGGGGGTGGGGTGCATTGTATCGTGGTGGGATGGTGGGGTGTAGGCTGGGGGGTGGTTTTGTTTGGGGATTTGGTTATTTGGTTATGTGGTTATTTGGTTATTTGTTTATTTGTTTATTTGTTTATTTGTTTATTTGTTTATTTGTTTATTTGTTTATTTGTTTTATTTGTTTTATTTGTTTATTTGTTTATTTGTTTTATTTTTTTTTTGTTTTTTTGTTTATTTTTTTTTTTGTTTATTTGTTTATTTGTTTATTTGTTTTTTTGTTTTTTTGTTTATTTGTTTATTTGTTTATTTGTTTATTTGTTTATTTGTTTATTTGTTTATTTGTTTATTTGTTTATTTGTTTATTTGTTTATTTGTTTATTTGTTTATTTGTTTATTTGTTTATTTGTTTATTTGTTTATTTGTTTATTTGTTTATTTGTTTATTTGTTTATTTGTTTATTTGTTTATTTGTTTATTTGTTTATTTGTTTATTTGTTTATTTGTTTATTTGTTTATTTGTTTATTTGTTTATTTGTTTATTTGTTTATTTGTTTATTTGTTTATTTGTTTATTTGTTTATTTGTTTATTTGTTTATTTGTTTATTTGTTTATTTGTTTATTTGTTTATTTGTTTATTTGTTTATTTGTTTATTTGTTTATTTGTTTATTTGTTTATTTGTTTATTTGTTTATTTGTTTATTTGTTTATTTGTTTATTTGTTTATTTGTTTATTTGTTTATTTGTTTATTTGTTTATTTGTTTATTTGTTTATTTGTTTATTTGTTTATTTGTTTATTTGTTTATTTGTTTATTTGTTTATTTGTTTATTTGTTTATTTGTTTATTTGTTTATTTGTTTATTTGTTTATTTGTTTATTTGTTTATTTGTTTATTTGTTTATTTGTTTATTTGTTTATTTGTTTATTTGTTTATTTGTTTATTTGTTTATTTGTTTATTTGTTTATTTGTTTATTTGTTTATTTGTTTATTTGTTTATTTGTTTATTTGTTTATTTGTTTATTTGTTTATTTGTTTATTTGTTTATTTGTTTATTTGTTTATTTGTTTATTTGTTTATTTGTTTATTTGTTTATTTGTTTATTTGTTTATTTGTTTATTTGTTTATTTGTTTATTTGTTTATTTGTTTATTTGTTTATTTGTTTATTTGTTTATTTGTTTATTTGTTTATTTGTTTATTTGTTTATTTGTTTATTTGTTTATTTGTTTATTTGTTTATTTGTTTATTTGTTTATTTGTTTATTTGTTTATTTGTTTATTTGTTTATTTGTTTATTTGTTTATTTGTTTATTTGTTTATTTGTTTATTTGTTTATTTGTTTATTTGTTTATTTGTTTATTTGTTTATTTGTTTATTTGTTTATTTGTTTATTTGTTTATTTGTTTATTTGTTTATTTGTTTATTTGTTTATTTGTTTATTTGTTTATTTGTTTATTTGTTTATTTGTTTATTTGTTTATTTGTTTATTTGTTTATTTGTTTATTTGATTATTTTTTTATATTTGTTTATTTGTTTATTTGTTTTATTTTGTTTATTTTGTTTATTGTTTTTTGTTTATTTGTTTATTTGTTTATTTGTTTATTTGTTTCTTTGTTTTATTTTCTTTGTTTATTTGTTTATTTGTTTATTTGTTTATTTGTTTATTCTGTTTTATTTGTTTCATTTGTTTCTTTTGTTTCATTTGTTTATTTGTTTCATTTGGTTTATTTGTTTATTTGTTTCTTTTGTTTATTTTGTTTAGTTTGTTTATTTGTTTCTTTGTTTATTTGTTTATTTGTTTCATTTGTTTATTTGTTTATATTTGTTTATCTTTGTTTATTTGTTTATTTGTTTACTTTGTTTCTTTGTTTATTTGTTTTCATTTGTTTTCATTTGTTTCATTTGTTTAATTATTATAAAAATGAAACAAATAAACAAATAAACAAATAAAAAAATAAACAAATCAAAAAATAACAAATAAACAAATAAACAAATAAACAAATAAACAAATAAACAAATAAACAAATAAACAAATAAACAAATAAACAAATAAACAAATAAACAAATAAACAAATAAACAAATAAACAAATAAACAAATAAACAAATAAACAAATAAACAAATAAACAAATAAACAAATAAACAAATAAACAAATAAACAAATAAACAAATAAACAAATAAACAAATAAACAAATAAACAAATAAACAAATAAACAAATAAACAAATAAACAAATAAACAAATTAACAAATAAACAAATTAACAAATTAACAAATTAACAAATAAACAAATAAACAAATAAACAAATAAACAAATAAACAAATAAACAAATAAACAAATAAACAAATAAACAAATAAACAAATAAACAAATAAACAAATAAACAAATAAACAAATAAACAAATAAACAAATAAACAAATAAACAAATAAACAAATAAACAAATAAACAAATAAACAAATAAACAAATAAACAAATAAACAAATAAACAAATTAACAAATAAACAAATAAACAAATAAACAAATAAACAAGTAAACAAATAAACAAATAAACAAATAAACAAAAAAACAAGTAAACAAATAAACAAATAAACAAATAAACAAATAAACAAATAAACAAATTAACAAATTAACAAATTAACAAATTAACAAATTAACAAATAAACAAATAAACAAATAAACAAATAAACAAATTAACAAATTAACAAATTAACAAATTAACAAATTAACAAATTAACAAATTAACAAATAAACAAATTAACAAATTAACAAATTAACAAATTAACAAATTAACAAATTAACAAATTAACAAATTGACAAATTAACAAATTAACAAATTAACAAATTAACAAATTAACAAATTAACAAATTAACAAATTAACAAATTAACAAATTAACAAATTAACAAATTAACATCTTAACAAATTAACAAATTAACAAATTAACAAATTAACAAATTAACAAATTAACAAATTAACAAATTAACAAATTAACAAATTAACAAATTAACAAATTAACAAATTAACAAATTAACAAATTAACAAATTAACAAATTAACAAATTAACAAATTAACAAATTAACAAATTAACAAATTAACAAATTAACAAATTAACAAATTAACAAATTAACAAATTAACAAATTAACAAATTAACAAATTAACAAATTAACAAATTAACAAATTAACAAATTAACAAATTAACAAATTAACAAATTAACAAATTAACAAATTAACAAATTAACAAATTAACAAATTAACAAATTAACAAATTAACAAATTAACAAATTAACAAATTAACAAATTAACAAATTAACAAATTAACAAATTAACAAATTAACAAATTAACAAATTAACAAATTAACAAATTAACAAATTAACAAATTAACAAATTAACAAATTAACAAATTAACAAATTAACAAATTAAAAAATTAACAAATTAACAAATTAACAAATTAACAAATTAACAAATTAACAAATTAACAAATTAACAAATTAACAAATTAACAAATTAACAAATTAACAAATTAACAAATTAACAAATTAACAAATTAACAAATTAACAAATTAACAAATTAACAAATTAACAAATTAACAAATTAACAAATTAACAAATTAACAAATTAACAAATTAACAAATTAACAAATTAACAAATTAACAAATTAACAAATTAACAAATTAACAAATTAACAAATTAACAAATTAACAAATTAACAAATTAACAAATTAACAAATTAACAAATTAACAAATTAACAAATTAACAAATTAACAAATTAACAAATTAACAAATTAACAAATTAACAAATTAACAAATTCACAAATTCACAAATTCACAAATAAACAAATTAACAAATTACTAAATTAACAAATTAACAAACTAACAAATTAACAAATTAACAAATTCACAAATTCACAAATTAACAAATTAACAAATTAACAAATTAACAAATTAACAAATTAACAAATTAACAAATTAACAAATTAACAAATTAACAAATTACTAAATTAACAAATTAACAAACTAACAAATTAACAAATTAACAAATTCACAAATTCACAAATTCACAAATTCACAAATTCACAAATTCACAAATAAACAAATTAACAAATTAACAAAAAAAAAATAACTTTTGGATAAATTTATTTTAACTAACATTTTAAATCAGATTCCCATATATTTCAAGGTATAATTAAGTTTCTGCGGGTTGCATTATTTTGCATAAAAATTAAACAAACCCTTTTCCTCACTCTCAAGTCAATCACCCAGACAAACACTTCCAGCGAGAAACAAAAATGCAACCAACCAGCGGCACTTGGAAAATCGTAAAACAACCAACTTTATGATGCCGCATCCCAAATCTCAACATAGGGGTGCCCTCAGACTTTCCTTTGTCTCACCCGAAAAAAACGGCAGCCAGCCACCGGTCCGGGAAAATCTCAGGAAGTGAGAAAAAGGGTTAAATGAAGCGTCACCAATGACGCCAAAGATCTGCGACTTCCCGACGGCGCCGACGAATGGCAAATGCCACCATATCTGTTCGTATTTCCACCAGAAGAGCCAGCAGCTTTTCGCGCCACCGCACCCAAACCCGAATGAATATGTTTGCATATTAACAGCCTTGATTTTTATGCAAATTTTCTAAATATTTAAATTTCATTACCACCACGAAGTGCACCCTTTTTCACGAAATTGTCTTCTCTTTCACTTTTCACAATTCTGGTGGTGCTCAACCCTTTCGAAGGTTTAGTTGGAAATTCATACACTTCCCGAAGAAAAAAAAACCCTTCGATTTTAACAGGACGAGGACGTAACTTTACAGTGATGTGCATGTAATTTCCTAAGTCACTTCTCGCTGCCCGTGAGCTGGTGTTTGGAAAGATGAGATGATTGATGATCGTGTATTAAAAAGTCATCATCCCCTGTTTCGAGACGGAGGTTCCTTTTTTGTGTTCCGCTCTATCTCGACGTGGTCCTCTCAAAAGGGTTGTTAATGACTTGGTGAACATTGCCGAAAAGTGGTTGTTTTGTTTTGCATCTATGAGAGTGAAGCCGTTTTGTATGATGAGAAGCACCCGGGAGTTTATGCAAATATTGTTCCAGTGATTAATCCTGTTTGCATACAATTTCGGGTGCCCTGGCTGGCGACGAGGACGTGGGAACGGAAGCTGGATCAAGGGGTTTTGCTATCGGTTCCGCCGGATGATGGAAATGGGATTTTTCCACCGCGGGGTGATTGATCGATGCGATGAACTGGTGTCTAGAGAAGGACCTGTTCGATGAGAACAAGTTACCAGGTTTTCAATGGAGGCTAAATAAACAAGACTGTTCATGAGAAAACTCACTGCATAACTTTGTCAACGGAGATACGGTGTACAACTTTTGATTGAAAGAAAAAAAAAGTTGTTAAAGTTGCTGGCTCATAAATAATTTCGATCTGATTTGTTAATTATTTGAAAAGAACATCAATATCACTTAAGTTTGAGACTTGAGACAGGGTTGCCAGATTTTCAATATTTTTGATTCGTTTGGAAGGATATCGAACGAGCTATCTTCCAATATATTGGGTGATGGATCCGGACAGAGATTTCATACTGATAGGTGAGATTCGGCCTCTAGAGCGTTTGGTACGGTATGTCCATGCATCCTCCTGCTACTGTTGATTCTGTGATTTGTTCCGTTCTCAAAATACTCTCTGCGGTAAACACACCGCAGTAGGGCTGGCCACTTTAATATTTGCAATGCATTTTCGGGTGTTCGGCAATAATAGAAAAGAAAAGCGACCTAGAAGTATGACCAAGATTAGATTAGATTAGATTAGATTAGATTAGATTAGATTAGATTAGATTAGATTAGATTAGATTAGATTAGATTAGATTAGATTAGATTAGATTAGATTAGATTAGATTAGATTAGATTAGATTAGATTAGATTAGATTAGATTAGATTAGATTAGATTAGATTAGATTAGATTAGATTAGATTAGATTAGATTAGATTAGATTAGATTAGATTAGATTAGATTAGATTAGATTAGATTAGATTAGATTAGATTAGATTAGATTAGATTAGATTAGATTAGATTAGATTAGATTAGATTAGATTAGATTAGATTAGATTAGATTAGATTAGATTAGATTAGATTAGATTAGATTAGATTAGATTAGATTAGATTAGATTAGATTAGATTAGATTAGATTAGATTAGATTAGATTAGATTAGATTAGATTAGATTAGATTAGATTAGATTAGATTAGATTAGATTAGATTAAATTAGATTAGATTAGATAATATTTTGATATATTTAGGGAACTAGAAATATATATTCTGAGAAAGCTATGGTGTAAAATCTGGCTTAATAAAATATGTTTTGGAAAAATCGTTTTTTTTTTGGAAAATATTTCCATTTAGGGGAACCATACCCTTTTTCAGCCTATTTCTATTATCGGCCTATCGGCACTTTGCTCATGAATTGCAGCTTTCATATAGTGTTTTTGTCTGTTCCAAAGTAATAAAAAGCTCAAATAAAAGTGAGCAAGCAACTCTCCATTGTTGATACATCTAAAAATGTTGATTTAATAGCGAGAATGATGAGAATTGGTCGAACGGCTTAGAGTGATTAAAATGGGTATATTTCCCCTATTCCAGATTTTTTTTTCTAGGTGCTGAGAAAATTGCCCGCAATTTTCTCTCTGAATATTGGAAAATCGAGCAATTTGTTATTGATATACAGCCTCACAAAGAATTTGAATCGTTGAAAATAGTTTGTTCAAGAATCATCTAATTACCATGTATTTTTCAACGATAATACTCAAAAAAAATTGTTGGTGTGCTTTTAAATGTTGAAAAATAAAACCTTTGCAAAATTTTCTGATCTATTTTATATATTTTTTTAGACTTGCCTGAGTGTGGAAGGTAAAACAGTGATGAGAATGAGATGAGAATGAGATGAGAATGAGATGAGAATGAGATGAGAATGAGATGAGAATGAGATGAGAATGAGATGAGAATGAGATGAGAATGAGATGAGAATGAGATGAGAATGAGATGAGAATGAGATGAGAATGAGATGAGAATGAGATGAGAATGAGATGCAGGTTTTGAGATGAGAATGAGATGAGAATGAGATGAGAATGAGATAAAACTAAGGTAAGACTAAGGTTATTATTTAAAAGAACCTTTTCATCGATTTTAAAGAAAAATTGTTGATTAAGCTAGCTCACAGTTTAACTGCTTTAATTTAAGTGTTTTCCCCCTTTTCTAAAAACTCATAAATCTATTATTTATTGCTTAACCTACTTAACTTTTCAACCCCTTTTTCGGTGTCTTTCTCGCCTAAAAGTAACTTTTCAACAATTCACTTTGTACCTCGACAAATGCTTCCGCAGGGAAAAAAAGATCAATTAGACCGAAAATTGTTCGCGAATTGTGTAAATAGAGCGTGGATTATTTTTCTCCTCGTCAAGCTTAGACACCCCTTTTTTGTATTTTTTTATTCCCTATAGGTTTTAAAAAAAAAACCTTTTCCGACCATCTTAATTAAGCGCAACCATATTTATCTTGTTTAACTCTTTCAACCCAAAAATTGTTCAAGTGTCCGAACGGTGGTGAAATTTTTATTTATTATTATTTTTTCTCGGGGTGAAAGGATTAACTTTTTTTTTCCTCGTCCTCCTTTTAGAAAGCCTCAATTGAACGAGGAAAAAATGATTTTGACCTGCTCCGAGGCAAACAACAACAACAAAGTGACGCCCGAAGGGCGCACAAGAAAAAGCAGAATTTTCACGCAACATATTTCACCAATCTCTCAACTTTTTTTTTGTTGTTGTCCTCGGTCAACCCCGGGGGAAACTGCGTTTTGCGGGAAGGGTCGCAAAGTCAATACGGACGGACACGGCTCGTTGTCGCACACTTTCGAGTTTTCGCTGCTGCAAAGTGTATGAAAAATTGACAATTTATGTACTGTGCGAAGCTTTCGGGAAAGGTTTTGTAACAGTTTAAAAGCGTGCCCAAAAGTGGTTCGAATTCGGGAGAGAGTGTCGAGAGGTTATTCGACACGGGCCATTTTAAAGTGGAATTTATTGGAATGACATATGCTTGGCGGGGATGCGATGGATTTGGAGGCATTTTGATCAATTTTGCATGGAAAAGCTGTAAAATTTTTGATAATCTCATATTTTTAAAAATTGATTTTCTCTATTACAGACTTCAAATAACAAAATCAGACGTCTAGAAGTTTTAAAGTCTAAAACAGTTCAGAAGCCTAGAATAGTTCAGAAGTCTAGAATAGTTCAGAAGTCCAGGAATCAAGAAGTCTAGGAGTTTAGGTTATTTGCATGGTTGTTAACGGTAAAATTATCGAGGTTCTATCTGATCTATCGTTATCGTTATTCCGATAATTGTATCGGCGATAATTTTATCGACGATAATGGACGAAAACTTATATTTAACAAGCCTTAACCGACAAACTTCGTTCTGCCTTTTTTCGTTTGTTGACGTTTTTAACTTTTTTGCTTATTCAGCCTCCTGTGATTAAAATTTGGTTTTACGTAACTTTTCCCATACAATCTGCAGATTGTCCGGAATCGGTTCCAGAGTGTTCAATTGATTCGCGTTCGATCAAAACCGATGGAATGGACGATAACTTATATTTAATATATTTCTTAAATTAACTAAAACCAACCAAATTATGTTGAACTTTCAAGCTTCCTCTTAGTAAATATTTTTTTGATAATATGGTAAGTTTCAAAGTATAAATATTAAAATAATCACAAAATACCGTTTATTTTAAGGTACTCAAATTTTAATAATTTGCAATATGCAAATTATTTTGCATGCATTTTAGCTGTTTTAGATTTTTTTGAATGAAATACTCAAATTTTCACAATATACCGTGTTTTCTCGAAAATACTCCAATTATTATAATTCGCAATTTGGTTTTAAATGATACGAAATTTTGCATGTATTTTTTTATATTTTGGAGTTTTTGAATGAAATAAATATTTTTTTCAAAATACCGTATTTTCTCGAAAATACTCATTTTTTTTAATTCGCAATATGGGTATCAAATGATACGAAATATTCCATGTATTTTAACTGTTTTACAGTTTTATAATGAAATACTAAAATTTTCACAAAATACCGTATTTTTTCGAAAATACTCAAATTTTTGTTATTCGCAATACGGGTATCAAACGATTTCAAATTTTGCGTGTATTCAACTGTTTTAGATTTTTTTGAATGAACTGCTCAAATTTTCACAAAATACCGTATTTGCTCGAAAATACTCGAATTTTTATACTTCGCAATTTGGTTTCAAATGATACAAAATTTTGCATGTATTTTTTTTACTGATTTTGAGTTTTTGAATGAAATACATAAATGTTCACAAAATACCGTTTTTTTTATCGAAAATACTCTAATTTTTATAATTCGCAATAAGGGTATCAAATAATACGAAATTTTGCATGTATTTTCACTGTTTTAGAGTTTTTGAATGAAATACATAAATTTTCACAATATACCGTATTTTCTCGAAAATACTCACATTTTTTTAATTCGCAACACATTTTAACTGCTTTACAGACTTTTGAATTAAATACTAAAATTTTCACAAAATACCGTATTTTCTCGAAAATACCCAATTTTTTGTAATTCGCAATATGGTTATCAAACGGTTGCAAATTTTGCATGTTTTTTAAAACTGTTTTAGAGTTTTTTGGATGAAAAAGCAGGTAAAGTTTCGCTTCGTTTGATACCCACATTGCGAATTATAAAAATTTGAGTATTTTCGAGAAAATACGGTATTTTGTGAAAATTTCAGTATTCAATACAAAAAAAACTCTAAACAGTTAAAATGCTTGCACAATTTCGTCTCATTTGATACCCATATTGCGAATAATAAAATTTTGAAAAAAAATCGTGAAAATACGGTATTTAGTGATTTTTGTTAGTATATAAGACAACGATGCCAGATTATTTTATGGATGATCTG